>NC_089527.1:26495929-26795929 GCF_963924715.1 Thunnus thynnus
TTTTTTTTTTGGTTGTTTGTTTTTTGTTTTGTGTCTTTTTGGACAACTCAGTGAAATCAGTTCATTTCATTGTGCCAGGCAAATCCAATCACAAGAGTATTTAAAAAGAATTCAAACTGTTTTTTGTTTTTTTTTTGTTCAATGTCTGGTGCAGTTGTGTAAAAATATGTGTTCAAAACAATATCTGAGAGCTGATAAGTCTCTTGTTTGACCGTCTTGATTGGCTGCTACACTCAACCAGATGACCTGCCTTTTAATTATTACGTCGATCACTCCGTATGATATTATTGTGCTTTTCTGTATGACAGGAATCAGGGTTAGACTCAAACGCAGTTCCAATGAAATCTCAGTTCATTCAGTGTTGAAGTGAATTAAAAATTTGTGAATTCAAAAATGGACTGTTTTTATTTCAAAAGCATTTCTTCACCTCACTACTAACACACTCACACACACACAAAGACACACAAAGACACAAATATTGTATCTGGGCCAAGCTGTCCTCCGAGCCAATTAATTAAAGGTCTGTGTAAAGCCACAGGGGCTGGGGTTTCTAATAAGTGCGTGGGGAGTGACAGTAATTCACACAGAAACTCAGCCAGCTCTCTCAGAGTGGCTCTCTCTCCTGTCCCACAAGATTAGAGCTACTGGAAGCTGCAGAGTCCTTCTTTAGCCAGCAGACACTGAAAACAAAGAGTCTGCACCGAGAATGAGTCCCACTGTCCCTAATGTTGACTTTTTTCAGTTTCAGTTTCAAATGGCAATATATAGAAATGCATTGTAAAAAAACAGCCCAAAAGTAAGCAGTGGAATTATCTACTATATGTCTATGTGTATGTACACGTACACACATACACTTTATGTTTTGAATTAGGCTACTTATGGGGCTTAATGGTCACCTTGCGGTTAAGGTGAAAACCACTTAACTGCAGCGTCTGCAGTTCGATTCTGACCTCTTTTTCATGACATACCCCTCCCCTCTCACTCCCCCACAGTGTCAGCTATCATATAATGTGTTTACAAGATAAATGTGATGAGTGAAAGAAATAGGGGAAAAGAAAAATAATCCACTGGCTTTCTCAAGTCCTGCAACAACTCTTTGCCTTTTCATGGCTCTTTTTCCTCTATGTTGTGACATTGACTGTATTTAAGTCAGGGCGCTTTATTTCAACATGATATGCATTTTGTTTGGCAGTGGGACAAATCTGAGACACAGACTCACAGCTCACAACCCACCTAATGCAAATGCTGGAATAGACTGGGGGGGGGACGGAGGCAGTTGTCAAGCAAGTAAAACAGAGCATGGAGTAGTGTGAGCATTTGAGTGAAAAGAATGATTATATAGCCTGTCTAAATGAGTGGGATAGGTCATCGACATGAACGATTGAACTGTAAAGAGAACATGTGACTGGAAAATGACTTTTGTGTCTGCCTGAACTACCACAATGCTCCACATGAGTAAAACAGGAAAACAAAGATAGCCTGGCTAACTTTTAGGCTAACTTGCACAGTCAAATGGAAGTAAGAGTGGCTGAACATATTGGGTTTTGTGCAACCGGTCACAGTGTGGTTGCATAAGGACAAACTGATTTACTGTGTATTCTGGGTAAATGAAGACTCTTTCATACTGATAAACATTGCCAACCAAAAACTGATGTAAGCTGCTCACAGTTTCAACACAAAACGTGTGGAAAACTTCAATGGTTGCATTGATATTTTAAACGGAAAATTCAGTAATGAGTGTAGAAATAGCAGTTTTTTATATTTTTGTTTGTTATGTTTGCCCTGTTATTCATCTCTATTACACAAACACAGCTCTTAGTTCTACGATAGCTTAGGGATTTGTATAATTTTAGGCGCTGAATAAGCAAGTATATTTGTATGACCTTGTCTCTGAGACTGGCCTCTCTCATTAAACCAGTCGAGATAGAGTAACTTTGGCTCCACGGGAGTCTGTGGTTTAGCGGTTGCAACTGTTGAGTAAAAGATGTTTTTCTTAAATTTAGCGATTGTAAGAAACTACCTAGACACAACAGAATCAAGATTCAATTGTGCTTTAAATAAGAGAGAAAGTGGATCTGAGATAGTGCGTCAATCAAGAACCATTTGGCAGATCTAGAATCAACTTTTGTGTAAATGAGTAAAATAAAATAGCTCATCTGACAGGCTACCTTAGGACAATCAACTACACAAGAAGGCACACAAAGCACACACACACACACACACACACACACACACTTACTTCCAACGATTCTCTAGTGAGGTTCAACTCTGATGAGGTGTGGCAGGGCAGAACAATCTTGGTGTTTAACCTGCCACTAGGGGTTGGGTCAAGCAGTGTGTGTGTGTGTGTGTGTGTGTGTGTGTGTGTGTGTGTGTGTGTGTGCGTATGTGTGCGCACGTGTCTGTCAATTGGACTCCCTCAATAAACAATAGAGCATAAGTGTTGGTGATGAGCTGGAGGGTCGAGGTCTTCCCACAGAAGCGTTTTCCTCGCAGCTTGTCTTCTCTGACTGAAGACAATCAGCTCATGCTGTGACTCTTCCACTGTGGGATAATTATACCTGCTGAGATACACCGATGTCTCTCCATGTCTTCCCTCAAAATAGCCTGTCTGCCTGCCTTCCTGCTATATAACTCTGGAGGGGAAGGGGTAAAAAAACACAGCCCCCCTCTTATTCATTTGAATGGGGGCAGTGCATCGAAGCAGAGGGGGTGCCAACACAGGGGGCTCCGATGAAAAAATCTAACTAGGCTGAACTTTTGCTGCAACGCAACGTGACAATATCTAACAAGATGCTGCGTCGGCCAATCACATACATGCAAGTGCACATTCCTGGTGGATTAATTTGAAATGTGAACAACGTGTTTCTTGCAGAAAGCGATAACTTTCCAGAGTTGTAAAATCCTGACCTGTTTAAGTGTCTGATAAGCTTTTGAATGCATAAATCTCTTACTCCAACTAGACTTGTTGGGTCGTATTTCACGCCCCCACCAACATGGCCTCCTCCGTTGTTTTAACGCAGGGCTGTTTTTTGTCTGAATCCCCACTAACATGTCTGAAACTAAGCTGACCAAGCTACAAGAAGAATGAAATAAGAATGAAAAGAATTTACTGATGCTTGTTGAAATGGAGCAGAGTTCTTTTTACCACTCTTTTTTATTTTCACTAGTGCAGTTGATATTTTCATTAGCTACAGTAGTGAATAGAAACCTGTCATCTATTCCTTCATTTCAGCATGAATCAGTCTTCTCTGAGCGTTTATGTTAAGCCGTCCAAGTTAACCAAGTTAATGACTTGTTTCAAGATGTTCAAAGACTTCCAGAGTACTTCAGAACGCCTTGTCTTTTGAACAATGTTATGCATTGTGTATAAACTTGAATAGGGCTTGGCTTGAGAGAGGAGGGGGGGGCAGGCTGGGCCGAGTCAACTACGTGGCCGCAGGAACCAAATATTGCTTCATTTGTACATGTATGCAATCAAAGAAAACCAGAGATGGAAAAAATACTACCCAAGAGGCTATTTTGGGTGGAATTTACTGGAAATTGTGGATGACAATGCAGCTTCCTGTGTTTATATATTTAAAAAAAAAAAAAAAACAATTTTAAAAGTGCCATTACTAAAGAAGGGCACTATGGATGGTCCAAGAAATTAAAAAATAAACTTTGTCAAGGCATTGTCTTCCAACTCGAAACAGTTCAATCTACTGAGAAATTTTCATTTTAACTGCCTAAACCAATCAGCATATAACAAAGTAAAGGAGAATATTATGCAAGATAAAGCTAATAAGTGGCCAACAACTCAATCTGAATGGAAATGTTATTCACACCTGCCAATTTTTCTGAAAGCAAACTGGAATGAAAATTTTATTATTAAGGAGGCCTCTATGGAGGTTCCAGGAAATTAAAAAATAAACCTCATCAAACCGTCGCCTGGCCTCCTCAAAACGGATAAACATTGAGATGCACATTTTCCCTTTAATGGTCCAAACTCATCAGTCCAACAAATATTATGCAAAATATGGCTTTTTAAAGGGACAGCAACTTAATCTGAATGGAAATGCTATTCTCACCAGCATCATCTTTTGCAAGAAAGAGAACTGAATATTCTCATTAAGAAGTTATTTCCTCTCAGTGATGACATTTGTTCCAGTAATAATATCTGAGGGCCTGTCACTGCTTCTTTTCTCTGGACTACTTCACAACTCAAACGCATATTACATCTATAAATGTGTTTGTGAAAGCATTACAGGAATATCAGAGTGTTTTCTCTTTTGGCGCTCCCCCTTTCACGCTGCTTTCTCACCACTGCCTTGCTTGCTGTGTCCCCCATTACACTCCAACACACAGCCTCTCTGCGCCGCAGCTTTGCGGTAAGCACCTCTGGTTTTCATTCAGTACCACCCGTTCTCTTCTCCTTCCACCTCATCCCTAAATCTCCTAATTCAACTCATTATTCGCTCAATTGGTGGGCTTTAACCCCTCCTGCCTCAGGTCCTATAGAGCTGGTAGTCATTAGCAGACAGGATTTGTGACGGAGCGGAAAAGGGGGTAGCAGGCCCAAAGTCTCTCACACACACACATGCAGTGTCATAAACTGCCTGAAGAGCCTGCGGGGTGTCGCTGCAGTTAAATTCATATCAGCCTCCCAGTGTTAAACAGCGGGTCCGTCAGAAGTTGGATGGGAGTCAGGTCTGCTTGGTTGGGACAGACATGCCGACAGACAGACAGTAATGCGCACAGCAAGACCACCCAGAGGTCTGTGGTTCTCAGAGATGCTAGCTGCACTCAGTGTGCGCTTGGCTAATGTGAGCTGAGCATCCGCCTGGGTGATGGCTTCTGGGAAGTCTTTGGGGGATACGCTAATTTGACCTCCCTTTGAAAGGATTTTTTTTGTTGTTGTTTTGAAGACAAGTTAAGCTCATAGGATTGTGTTGTCAAATCTGGCAGAAGTGACAACAGTCATTATGATAGTCTGCATTTTCTAGATCACATGTAGATCACAAGAAGTAGTATTGAGTAGGACAGGATGAGGCAGTTAGTGGAGAAAAAAAAACCGCAATTTGGTTTTGGTGAAATAGAGCTTGCATATTTTGGTGAAGTGATATAGACTTTTTGTTTTAATTTACAGTTTAAAGTGTCAAACAACAATATAAATAAAAATGAATAAAATAAACTGAAATTTAAAAGCATCCACTGACTCAAACAAAACATCATACAGTACATATAACACTAGTAAGGACAATTCATCAACTGAACAAAACAGGACAAAATTCCTAGGTCTAGATATAAAAAAAATAGAAAACAAAAATAAAGACCTTGAGGAAAATCTGAGCCAAGCTGCTGTCAGCAGATGTACGGTTTCAGCAGTGTTGTGTCTGGACTGCAACTCAAAACAGAAATACAGTGGGAATATACAGGGATCTATTCATCTCCTCAACAGATATTAAGTTTTGCAAATTCAAATAATACACATATATATTGTGTATATTGAAGAAAATTGATTGTACGGTATCCAACTGAAGCTGGTGTGGTTGTGATGTGGAAGGTACACTCGTGCACCTGTTGTGGTACATTGTCCTCTAGTTAAGAGATTGTGGGCTGATGTATCTGAAGAACAAAAGTATGAGGAATGTATTAAAAGTGTTTTTATCTGTGCTCACGTAGTTAGCACTCTAAAGTAGTAGTATAGTGTTACGTCTTAAAAATGTTTCAACTTAAACACAAATCGACCAGAAACCTGAAAAAGTCCGTTGGAGACAATGTTCAACCAACTTTGGAACTTTAGCTTAATTAGCTAGCTAAAGCTGATATAAACTTCAAGCCACAGTTGTCATTTCAGCCACAAAATCCATGGTTGATTTTGTCTACTGCTGTCTGAAATCAAGAACCATTGTTAGAAAAAATATTGTGAATTTTGTGCCACTGTTATCACTGTAAACATTGTAAACTGCTGTCTGAGAATAGAAAGCTTGACAGGCTTAGCCTCTTAACCCTAACCCTTAAGGGCTTAGCAAATGGTCATTTGGCATCAAACTTGATCATTTTGCACTTTTCTTAAAATGCAACAAAATTTTGATAGAATAATATAGATTTCCAAAATTTTTTGGCCTGTGCTCTTGATTGTGCGTACATGTGTGATCCTGCGTGTGTGTGTGTGTGTGTGTGTGTGTGTGTGTGTGAGAGAGAGAGAGAGAGATTGACAGGTGTCTCGATACCCAGGGCCCCACAGACAGCTGTGAGGGCACCACTGCAGGGTATTAGGCCTGATAGAGGGATGATTAGAGAACATTAGAGGTGAAGGGGGGAGAGGCGGCACAGCTGTTGCTGCTAACTATTATTACCCACAATGCAGCATCAGAAGGGAAGCTCTCTGCAGAGTGGGCTCACACACCTGTGGCCTCCTGCTGTGGTCACGATAGATTTATCAAGAACATACAGTACCAGTGTGTGTGTGTGTGTGTGTGTGTGTGTGTGTGTGTGTCCAAACTTTTGACTGGTACTGTAGATATTACCTGACATTTACACATGAACCCAGGCATGTATCAATACACATTTTATAACGGTTTTGTCTTCATACTCTCGATCCATATCTGAGTCACCTCCTACAACCCAAGGATGCCCTGTTGGCTGGAACAAGTGATGGAGGCAGGAAGTACAGATATGTAGCGAGCAGAGGGCGTGACTTTTCATGAAGCGATCTCCCATGGGAGCTCTGCCATGGAGCCGCAGAGCTGCAGGACAGCTGGTGGGCTTGCGGCATGGCAACGCTGTACATCAGCGCTAATGCACCGAAGAAACAGAAGGCAGCTGTGGTAGTCACTTGAGGGGCAACATGGAAACAAATAGTAAACAACAGCAGACATTCAATTAGGCAAATGTTACGGCAAGATTAACAACTGCTTGTCAGGACTGAGCCTTTCATCGGATCGTCTGCAAATATGGCTTGTGACATTTCAAGTTGATCAGAATACTTTCAGATGTTGCTTTGGGAGACTGAGCAAGTACGACTGGAAACCGCAGTTGTGTTTGTTTGATTGGACATGTGTGTTTGAGAGAGCGAATTAATTTGGTATGAAGCACAGACTGAGTCTGCTGAAAACTAAAACATGGCCGTTTCATCTGTAAAATGTTGAATGCTGTGTGAATTAAAAATGGCATGGGTCGCATGGCGTCAGATTTGTCTCATCCTATCTGAGTCTTTGTCAGGCGAGATCTTCAATACGAGAAAGCAAACAGCTGCTGTGATTAAAAATAAATCGCACTCAGCATTTCTCTAAACCCTGGAATAACTAATCTGGACTGGGACATGAATGATGCATGAGGGCAAATGTAATGATTTCATCCATCAAAGGATTTACTTAAACACTTTAAACCAAAGTCTTGGATCCACACTGAGAGAGAGATGATTGTTCCACCACAGCAACATCCTAGCAATAATGAAGATAACATTAGTTTAAGGATTCACCTGAGATGGAAGTCACTTGGTGTTTGTCAGGTCTTCACCAGCATAAATAAGCCTATTTATGTGGATCAGTCTTTATGATGACGCTAGCTAAACTACATGTATTAATTCGTTAAACCACAAGAGGAAACTATCTTTCAAACTTCATGGTTTCCGAAACATTTTCTTATGAAAGACCCTGAAACAGATCGGCTATGGGTTGAGCTGTGTTGGTCAAATGGAGCTTAAAGGAATGTTGTAACCGAGCACCATGTTCTGCCCTAATGAGGATGATCTAGTTCAAGTTTTTTTTTAAATCCACCATTAAAAGGTCATAACATACCAGTGGTCTGTTTTTGATGAAACTTGCAAGAACAAAGCATCTTGTTGCTGATTGGTCATGGGGTGTCTGCATCATTCTTGGACAGCGAAACGTGAGGCTGATGGGACACGTCAACCAACAGAAGTCGACAGAACTGACTGTACTGCACAGGCAGATGATCAGGCAGGGAACGTCAGGGCCATAAGATTAGCTTTCAGTTCCACATCACCCATCACCTCTCCCTGTCATGATTCCTGCCTGCCTCAGTCCTGTGTCTCCCTACCTGTTGCCACTTTCCCAGTGTCTGTCTCCCTCTCTCTCCTTGTGTGTGTGATTGTGTGAGTGGAGACAGGTGTGCCGGAGTCAGAGCAGAGCAACACCAGCTGCAACCCCTTCCATAATCAAGACCTCTACTTATACTCAACCCTCGTCAGTCTGCGCTTCAAGCCTTTTTCTCTCCTGACTTCACTTTAGTGATTTTGTTGTTACCTGCATCATTTTCTCATGTTTTCTCCTGTTCCCTGCAGTCTCGTCTGCTCTGTCTCCGGTCCCTGTCTCCTGTCCCTTGTCTCGTCAGTCCTGCTTCCCTCCCTTGAATCCCCGCCCTACCCAGCTTCCTTGGATTCCACTCCGGACCTGATCCCCTTGCCCTATTCTGCCTCAGCCCCAGGTTCCCAGCTACCAGCCTGAGCCCCATTTTCCCAGCTACCATTCCAAGCTTCCCCAGGCCTGCATCCCATTTCCCCCCACTCTTTGCAATAAATGCCTTGTCCAACTGTGTCCCTGTCTTCTCGCCTCTGAATGTCTGCACTTGGGTTCATCCGCTCCACCCCGACGTAACAACTTCAAGCACAGGCCAGTCTCCCTCAGGCTGTGATGGTGGGTGAGCAGAGGCAGGTGTGTGTAGGACAGCGCAGCCTCAGGCCGTCCCTTGGTGCCGGCCTCCACCAAATCCTGCACTGATGCTTCCTGACAGTGAAGCTGTAACTACTGCTGGTATGAGGTAGCAAAGCAAACCTGGCGACCAGCGACTGTTGCTAATGAACAAACTCAAAGTAACATCAATGTAAACATCTAGACAGCTATTTGTGCATAGAGTAGCAAACACGATTTTGTGGCAATTGTATGTGCAGTCTCAAAGAAATACAGTAAATTTGTGTTAAAACCAACACAACAAGTATTAGAAATGGTAGAATAATCAACCGTGAAAGTTCATTCTTGATCTTGGGAACACTGGTTTGAATAAATAATTCTAACTCAAGTTCACCTACTGGTTTGCAGATGTGTGTGTAGTTGTGCTACTACAGCTGGTTGCAGCCAGTAAGCAGTAAGCTGAACTAAAGCTGTTATAATCAATATTTCATATCAATGATAGATCAAATTACTATGTGTATTTGGAAGGAAACACACATCTGTTTTGGTTGAATGAATGCAAATGTTGCTACTCATGCTGGATGTGCAATAGGCAGATGTTTGCTAACAACTTCACCATATCAACTTAAAAGGTGATATGTAATAAATGGTAATATGTCAATGCTGTGTCTACAGCTTGTTCCTGCTGCCTGGCTGAAAAAAAATCAAAACTAGAAGACTTAAGTTGAGACTTAGTCTTGAGTTAAGATAATTTTGTCAAATACGTAGTTATATTTTGGTAAATATATTTTATCTATTTTGCCCTGCCTATCCCCACCCCTTTTCTTTACTCAAACCAATAAACAAATTAAACTAGAAAAGGATAGTCTGGATACACCAATTTACTTACTTAACTCATTATTGACAATAAACTATATATATGATGAATTGATCATGAAAACAAATGTCAGAGGATAAATGTGTGCATGTGACTGTACTATATGAGAGTTCCTGTTGACTGTGTGTCAAGTTTGTTCAAGTCAAAATGTGTGCCTTGAAAAGGATCTATTACAAACCCTGTCATTTAATGTAAAAGGCTTTTCTCACAGTGCACATTATGACTTATCATAGTAGGAAAAACACAGGTGTTACTAATAACATTAACAATGACTCTGGTCTATTCATGTCCCAGTAAACCATGACAGTGTGCCAGTTAGCCTGTATGCACAATACAAGGACCTTGAAACTGGAGCAGCTAAACAGAATCCAGCCATCATTCATTTTATTATTTACACCTGTGCTTTTCCTACTGTGACATGTCAAACTGTATTCAGTGAAAAATGCCCATTAGTAGGTGAAGTGAATATGATTAATGCATTCTGGCATTTTTCTTTTCTTCCTGTATGTCTAGGCCCTGACTCAGATTTATACTTGTTGAACTTTCCTTTAAAGATCTTGTTCCAGATTTTTGGAAAACATCCTAGAAACATCTCACACGTTGCCTTCTAATTTCATGTCTTTACGTTAAGTAGCCAAAACGTGACGTGCAGCAGCATCCTGCCAGTCAGTAACTACTCACTTCAGCATGTGTGAATGTTGGTGTGAATTCTCATTAGGCATTAACTGCATCAGTAGCCTATTGAGCAGCATGTCCTGCTTGAATGGACATCTGTCACTTATTCTCTGTGTCTGTTTATCTTAATACATCCAAACGATCATTCTGTAGATTGGCAGAGCGTCAGTGTCCTGCCACCTCTAGTTTCCAGCTATTCATTTGGAACAAAGATAAACAAGACTCATTCAAATATTTACTACTGTGAAAATAAGTCTTGAGTGTTTGTGTGTGTCTGTGTGTGTGTGTGTGTGTGTGTGTGTGTGTGTGAGCACTAATAAACTGAAATCAAGATGAGAATGCTGCTTCTACATTGCATGCATTTCCCTCACAGACAAATCATCATCATTCAGATCTTATCACATATTTTACAGATACAACACACACGCACACACCCACACATACAAACACACGCACACACCCACACATACAAACACACACACACACACACACACTCACACAAACACACACACACACTCATACAAACACACACGCACACATTTTCAGACATTAACAAGGGCACACAGTGTATTCAATATTCATCACCACAAGCTGTCACATAATGGGCTCCTTCCGTTGAAAATAGTTAAACAGCTGACAGAGCAGTACACACACACACACACGGACACACACACACACTGATAAGCAATTCCTCTGCAATGGTGAAAATGACTAAATGAGAAGTGACCAAGATACAAGAGAAGTGAAGAGAAGAAGCGTGTCCTTATTAAAAATACATCCAATAGGTCTGATTTTATGTCACTGACCCAAAACCTGGCATTAGCCACATTTGTTCCACAGTCCAATTTCTTCTTTACTTCCCATCACAGTAGAAGCCGGAGAAGTTTGGCTTTGTGTACGTGTTCCAGCTCAGGTCTCACCTATACATAAAAAAATGGTGTATTAGTTCACCTGCTCAACAACAATACCAGCCATCTCCACTGTCACGCTAAATTAGCCTTCATTGGGCACGTACACACACACACACACACACACACACATACACAGACGATACCAGTGATTGGGTGATGGCGGCGGAGATATGCCTACACCCCTGTCTGCTAGGTAACGACGCCTGTCTGTTGATGCCAGTGTGGATAACATTCACAGCTCCGCTCCGAAGTCTTTCATCCACTCCCATCTGGAACAAGACACATACAAACACACACTCACATACAATCCACAGATTTCCTCTCACTTTGTTTGTGTGTTTTGTTTTCCGATGCAATGTTGGAGCGGTTAACCTTTATCTAATTTCACGGGGATGGCTGGGATGATACAGGCTCAGAAATGAAATTATAACGAGCATACCAATGTAGTTTCACAAAGAGAAGCTTCTGAAGGTTACATATTTGAAATAAATCCTCTTTTAAACTTTTTTTTTTTCTTTTTGCAGCGTGTGAGTGAGTCATCGTGTCACATAACAGGCTTGTTTGAGTGGGCTGCCCCACCAGAGATCTGGAAAAAAACAGCCTCTGGAAGGCCAGATGATATCATGGGCTGGAGTGACGTGTTGTGATCGGTGACTGCTGGAACTCGGTCACATGTGACATTGGATATGAGCTAAAGGTGAGAAGGGCAACGAAAGGCAGAAATGAGGACTGAGGAAGAGAAACAGAGAACTAGTATGTTTTATTATTTCCCCTAAATGTCCTCACTTCATCATCCGTCACCACCTCACCAGACCACTGAAGGTCAGTCGTTTTGGTCACTACTGGTTGTGTTTAAGCCAACTGAAGAAGTCCTAAATACACCTCCACTCTTATTTCTTTCCTTCCTTTTTTCTTTTCTCTGACTCCCCCTCTGCTATACCCAACAAGTCCTCCAAATTAAACGACAAATTATATTTTGTAATATTGACATAAGGCGGTATTGGCAGTTGAAGTATTTTCGGATCTGACGCCACTACAGGCAGGATGACAGCTTCTGTCAGTGCCTTCCAAAACAGCTGCAAATCACTGTTGCAAATAATACAAATATTTTTTGTTGGGTTTTTTTTAATCTGACACAGCTATGGTTAAAGGAGACATATACTTTTTGTGATTTTCTTTTGTTTTATGATGTCGGATGTCTGTGTTAAACATGGACAAAGGTCTAAAACTTGAGGTTAACGAATGAAAAAATGCTCCCTGCATGTCAAAAGCCAGGGCTTCAGCCTGCACTGAACTCCTCATTTGCAATGTTATCTCTACTTTCTCCTCGTGATGACGTCCAATTGTTCTTGCATACCCACAAACGGCCGTCTGTTTGGTAGTCTTTGTTGCTAAGGTTGTTTCATGTGTTGTACATGTTGTCCACTCGCATATTTCAGGTCAGATTCTGGCTTGAACATGTACGGATGTATTTGAGAAGTTTCCATTTCGAATAAAGAACGAGAAAAACAAGTGAAATCATGCTACTATTGTTTGTTTACGTAGCCTCCCGAACCGCCGAAAGTCTGCCGAGGGGCAGCTTCTGAAAGCTTATGGTTTGAGTTAAAAAAAACTACTTCGTTCAGGTTATGGGACCTTTGTCATCATGATTAAAATAATAACTATTTGGTTAAGCTTGATAGAGAACGGGAAGCAAACTGCGGTCCCCCACGTCAAAGTCTGATGCTCCATTGACCCATCCAACCACCCCAATCTCCTCCCTCTGTGTACTTTTGCAGCTCTATAACAACATCACACTATTTCCTCTTTTGCTACCAACATAGAAGAGTCATAATTTCTATATGGCCGCTAGATGGCTTGGTCACTCGAATGTAAACATATGTCATTACTGGGCTGAAACGACTCATGCTGTCATTTTTCTTGGGAGGACATTCTCACTTTACCTTTCATTCTTTTCCTCTCCCCCGCCTCACTTCTCCCTGCTTTTCTCCTTCCCTCACTCCTCCCTCCTTCCCTCCCTCTCTTTCCTTTAACTAGGCCGTGCCAGTCAGTGGGATCAGGCCCGGGCCTCCTAGCCTCGCCTCCCAGACAACTGCAAACAATTAGGGAAATTAGTGGCTCCAGCATCACCATCAGGAGGCCTGCTTGTTTATAATTTAATCGGGGCGCATGTCAAAACAGTCAGGGCTTGAGAGAAACAAGATGCGTCGGCGAGATGAAATTCAAACTGCCAGCCAGCTCAAAATATTAGGACTGTTTGTTTAATAGCGTGCGACCAACTGGGTAAGAGCAAAATGTAGCGGGCAGCAGGAGGGAGGAGGAGAGAAAGACGCAGAAAAGGAAAATACTAATGAAGAAATGAGGAAAGAAAACAGCATGGGAAAAAATGAAGATGTATTAATTTAGATTTTTTAATCCATTCCACATTTTGCGAGTTAATGCATTTTATTTTTTGGGCCTCTGTCTTTCTCTCTGTGCCCCCCACTCCCCACCTCCCAAACCCCAACCCCGTGTTTCACTTAGCAGTGCTCTGGGAATTTCAAACGCTTGGATCTGTGCCGCCTTTCAAATTCATTATAAAAGCTTTTTGCTAACTAAATAAGAGAGAGGGGGAGAGAAAAAAAACTGCCACATTCATCTCTTAGCCCCCATGCTCACTCCCCCCTGCCCCCTGACAATATATAAATAAACTAGAGTGACCTGATTGAGATGTAAAAGGCAGGGAGTTAGCACTGGGACCCATACATTACTTCCCAACATTAACAGTAGTCTACTCAGCCGACACATGGTGGTGGGAGTATAGCCCCTGGGCAAATGTTGAGGTTAGAACTAATGCCCCCCTCCTTTAACCACTTGCCTGTGCCCACACCCTTGGAAAGTATGGGCTACGGTTGGCAGCGCGATGATACTGCCACAAAACTGACATGTTTCACATAGACGCTCCCGGATTGTGGTATCCATGAATGTAAAGAGTTATCATATTCAGACCACTTGGCCATTTTTCCTGCCCAGATTCAACTTTTCCTCTGCGCTCAAAACGTTGCAACCAGGCAAACGTTCCTGCCTTTACCCCCCAACCCCCACTCCCACCCCCAAAAAAGAAAAACCTTGAAGCAATGACTCTTGAAACCAATCCAAAATTAGAAATATGAAGAGCTGTCAAATCAGAAAATGTTATCTTGTATGCGGCATATTGTTTGGAGTAAACCATACACCGCAATTGAAACTGAAGGCTCCAACCCAAACAAAGAACACTGGTTCTTATAGCCCACTCATTACACTTATCATAAACAAAAGAAAGACAAAAAGAGGTCATTAAAAGCATTTCATGCACTCTCTAAGAAAGTCCTGAGCAGACAAGCTGAGCGAGTGGAGCGTAGATGGAGGGCGAGGGGTGAGGCTGATAGAGCTCTGATGATGATGGTCTCAGTGGAGCATCATTAAGCTGATGAGAATCACAACAAGGCAGTAATTGGTGATAAGCTGATGCATGGTGAAAGTGATCCAGAGCCAGGGATCATGATAGTAACGCACACACACATTGTATACTTCAGTGACAGACAACCCAGCGAGCAGACTGCAAGGCTGGCAGACGTGCAGGGTCCTGGTCAAAGAGCATTATTTAGAGAACATGACTGCATGCAGCGCGGCACCAAACGGCTTTCATTACACCAGTCTGCTAGCCCGCTAATGTGTGTTCCCCCAGCTACCTTGGCCGGCCAGTCAGGCAGACACACAGGCCCTGACCATCAGCCGCCAGTCCACGCAATCAGCCGCCTGCTATCAGCTCTCTAATTGGATCAGTGGCACGAATGTGATTACAGCAGGCGTATTTATTTACATAATAATTATTACTGGCCTCCCCAGAGGAGCCAGGGGAGAACGTCAGGGTCTGGGGAGAGATGAAGGGTGGGATAGAGAGGGCGGGGGGGGGGATGGTGGGAGGGGGGTTCGGACAGTAAAAACAGCAGGAAGGATGAAGAGTCTTCCTGTTGAGAAAGACAAATGGACCAAGAGGAAAACAGTGGGAGAATGAACGTGAAGAGCAGCTTCATAAGAGACACAACACTGTCTCTAACAGTTTGAAAGATTTGGGTTTCTCGCACTTCTGTGACAAAACTTTATTCAGCAGATACACCATAATGACACCTTCTATATGCAAGTGAAACAAAGATCCACATTGACCATCGTTTCCTTATGGACATGAATGGGCTTTATGATGCAGGTTTGCCATGTTTTTAGCATTTTAGCTTTAAAGTGAAAGTATGGATGAGGGTAACAAAGAAGAGGCAGAGTAAAGAAGAAAAGTTAGCTACCGTTGAGGATGTTCTCTGTAATATTTCTGCACATTTAGAGGGTTTAATGACAATAGAAGAGTGTAAAGTCAAATGTTACACGTGTTGGGTTTTTAAAACAGATCAAATAAAACTAAGACTAAATAACTTAAAATGTGATTGTTTTTAGACAACAAAATAAGTTCATTTAAATCAAAGGGTATTCTCCAACAGAGTTACATGCCCAGCATTGTAGAGAAGGATTTGAGTCAAGATTTAGTCAATAATGAAGGGCAAATATATTTTACAGAAAATATAAATTAACAGTTAAATTAATTATTTAATTATGGAACTTTGTGATTTTTTTACTTTTTTACTTTTATACTGGCTTGTTCATACATTTCGGTGTTTGGGGGAGTTTGGACTCTAAAATCTACAGCCCTTGGAAGAGCTGTTGCTGTTCCATTGACAAAAGACCTCTCTGTTGGAGGTTACTGTGTTATCGGCTGACTGTGCGGTCTGAACTCTGGCTAACCAGATTAGCATGCAGGTAGGAAGAAAATGGAACCAGGTTAGCCATTAGCATGCTGATGGCAGGGACCTCAGTTATTGCCGTCTCTGTCTGGGGATGCAGTTTGGCATTGTGCCAGACTGGCTCCTAACTCCCCTCCCTCACGCTAACATGTACTGTACGTAATGACACACAGCGCACAAAAACACATTTGCATGGACAGATTAATTCGGCCTCATAATTTGAGAGAGTGGGAGCAGGCTTTCCAATACTCCCTCAGCTACATGGATTTACCATTTTGCCAATGGCTGGTGACGTGATACATCTTTACTGTTTGAACAAAATTCAGATAAATTTTACCCCCCTGAGAATCCTTCTCCAAACTCAATATAAATACAGCTCTCTATTTCAATAACAGAGGCAGACAGACAGAGAGAGAGACGGAGTGAGACAGACAGAGAGGGATGGAGGGACTCTGGGGACATAGTTGCGTTTACGTTTACTGCCATTGAAGTTGTCCAAAGCCTGGCTTCGCTTGCCGCTTAATGGTGCTTAATCACGGAGCTCCTAAAATAGGCCATTATATCAGCTCTGAGCTCTAGAATTACACAGAGCCCTCAGGGCCTCAACAACAGAGCTTTTGTTAATAAACTGCCATTAATCAGATCCATTACGGAAGCCATTGGTCCGATGGGTGGCACCATGGTTGATAAATACCTCAAGAATAAAAAACAATTTACTCACCTAGTCTAAACCGCAGTCGATATGTGCGTATGTGTGTGTATTCTGATCTCTGTGTGTGTTAACAGAGAGGCTGGGTGGGACAGGAACCACGCAGGCTGACTAAAGAGACCCAGAGGACTGGTAGCAGAGCAGTTGGTGTAAATATTCCTCGGTGAGTTGAAAATAGAGATTAATACTACGTACTCAGCCAATATCTGCTAACCTTGTTTCCTGAATGGTCTGATAAGAGTATGTGAGAAAGAGTTAAGACGGGAACATGCAGGAGTGAAGTGATAGTCACCCATCAGGCTCTCGCTGTCAACACAAAGGCTCCTCTGGGGGCAAACACTGTCCACACTAATGGGGGTTAATCAAATATCTGGCAATCCTGCTCTCACTAACAGCCGCTGAGACCGCGTGCAATTGCTTTTGCACCGTATAAGTCATCGATCGGTGTTTTTCAATACTTGTAATTAACAGACCGCTAACACAACCGTAAAGTCAGACTATTAAAACAGCTAATTGAAATGCATGTTGATTGCAGCATTTTGTGTTTTAATATTGATCGAAAAAACTGTTTCTCACAGTATTGCAGTTTTTACCTTCACTAACTTTTCCTTAATCATTTTCTTTCTTTAAACTAGTTGTACCATCATACAGTATGTACGCACTTCCTCTCAACTCTCTCTACTCATTACTGCCACTCCTCTTAATCAGTTGTGTCTTTCCCATCAATCTCTGCCTCCTTCCAGCTCCTTCTTACTGTTTCAACCCCGCCTCCCCAACCTATCTGTCTCTCTCCAGTCAGCCAGAGACAGACGCAGGGCTCTTCATAGCAGATAAACCTGCTAATTTGATTAATTATGAACCAATATGTTACTGTGTGTGTGTGTGTGTGTGTGTGTGTGTGTGTGTGTGTGTGTATGTGTGTGTGTGTGTGTGTGTGTGTGTGTGTGTGTGGAGCAATGGGGGGATTTGAGGGTCCCTTGAAATGGCATCTGGTCCGCTTTTGCATCCAGGGAACAAGGGAATAGAAGGGAAGAAGGGAGACGCAGACGGAGAGGGAGAAAATTAGAGAGTCGAAGGACAAAAGTGAGAGGAAACGGCATTACAAGAGGGAAACACGAGGGTGATTTGGAAAAGCAGTATCCTGTATTTTAACAGGATACAAGGTGAACAAGTTCACCAGAGACTGAAAATCCGGTGGCTCAACGGGAACACATCAATATGTGTTTACATTTATAATTGTGATTTGACTTATCAGTTTTATGAGATCTTATGGTTGCACGTGGACTGAAACAGATATTGTATGAAAGTCTGTACATTAGTGTGAAAAATAAGGTGTAGTACACAAAAGTACTGCAGCACTGACATGAAATAGTCAATGATAATATTAAATGTATCAAAGGTTCCTTCGTCTCCCATAGCAACATTGGCAGTGACAAGGACAGAAGTGCATAGGGAATTGGACATTTAAACTGGGAGAAATGGGATAAATATATATTTAGGGGAAAAAAAGAGGGGGACGCTGTGGAGTAAGATATGGTGTAGCATGTGTATCATTTTGCCCTGCAGAACAACCAATTAAATTACTAATTTTAAGGCATTTACTCAAAGTTTATCCAGTGACAGTATTATTAATATATTAGATTAACATCTACGCTGAATCATGGCACACAAGACCATTAAAGGACATCAGATCACCACTGCACGAGGCCTAGTTCACCTGCTGCATCTTCGACCTCAAGTGAAAAAGGAGACCGCGGTGCGGTAGAGCTCCCAACGCGGAAGACTTAAAACATGGGCTGCTTTCCTCCTCGTGTGCAGACTTTGTTGCCATGACGAAAACGGAGCTTAGAGCAGTCTTATGGAGTGAAACAGGAACAATTAGAACAGATGTTCATGCGTTAAGAGCGAGGTTTGAGGACTTTAAAACAGCCATGAACATGGAATTAACCACATTGCACAATATCATGGCAGACACAGAACTGAGCCTGACTGCCTCTTCTGAGGACGTTGAGGCTCTGAAATGGGAGATAAAACAACTAGGAGTTCTGACTGACTCATTACAAATTCAATGTGAAGATCTAGAGTCTAGATCCAGGGGGAATAATATTAGGATCTTGGGGGTACCAGAGGGCCCCAATAGTTGCTCCTCAACTTTGGTTGCAGACCTGTTGTAGGAAGCATTCAACCTAGATAAATTATCCAGAGCCAAACCACTTGATCCCATGGCACAGCTTTTGTTATATTATAGCATCACCTAGTTCCGGTACTTTAGGCTCTATTTGGCTTTGGCTTTCAGCTGGAACATTAAAGGAGTCCACCATCCAATTAAACTTAGCCGTGTGTTTGCACATCTAAAATTTCAGGACTCAGAAATTATTTTTCTACAAGGGTCCCACCTCCACACTAATGAATGCACCAAGCTTGAGAGAGGTTGGACTGGACAGATATTTTGTTCCAAATATGAGGACAGGTCCAGAGGCACAACCATACTGATCAAAAAGGGAATTCCTTTCATCCCAACTTCAGTAATTGCAGATAATAATTGCAGATAATGGTAATTGTTGCTGGTAAACTTTTTGATTCACAAATTGTTTTAGATAATGTCTATGGTCCAAACTGATACAACCCAAAGTTTTTCTCCCACTTTATGGACAAACTACCAGATCTCTACACACACCATCCGGTTTTGGAAAGTGACTCCAACTGCATACTTCACCCAGGCCTGGACAAGTCCAGACCTAGACCTGATTGTGCAATTTCCTATCCTCTGTCATTTATTGTTTTATACAAACTTACAAACCCATGGAGAGATGTAAACCTTACAGCTAAACAATACTTGTTCTTCTCACCAATTCACTGCTCATATTCACATCAGTTTTTTCCTGCTAGATAATGGATCTCTCCCATTAGTCACAAACTTCCAGTATCATAGCATTGTTATCTCTGACCATAGCCCAGTTCAGTTAGATATGCATTTCCCAATAGTTCAGCACCGCAGCACACTTGGCAACTAGACCCTTTGTTGCTGTCGAGTAATATATTGATCAAGTTTATAAATGATCAAGTTGACTCTTACCTATACATTAACTCCATCCCAGGTATGTCATACACTATAATCTGCGAATCCCTCAAAGCCTACCTTAGAGGACAAATGATCTCTAACCCTAAACCTGAATTATATAAAGAACGGCTACTGCTGCAAACTGAATTTGACAACTTGTCAATTAGACATACTGAACAGCTTTCATTTAAATCAATACAGACATTTTATGAACATGGCGACAAAACCGGTAGTCTGCTATCCCACCAACTTAAACAAGCGGCAGCTAACATATTATTCCAGAGTTCTGTGTGGCACTTGGTGTGACTTCCACACATCCCAAAACTATTAATGACAGTTTCAAAGAATTCTACAATAACAGACATTTTGACTTATCACAGTAGGAAAAGCACAGGTGTTACTAATAACATTAACAATGGAACCATTATATTCAAGTGTCCCAGTAAGTCATGACAGTATGACAGTGAGCCAGCACACACAATACCAGAACCCCACTATGACAGTATAACAGCCGTGTCTGAACCACACAGATTAACTTGTCCCTTCTCATACAGTAGCTGTTGCGACTTGAACTGCCTCAGTCCATCAAGCTGGTGACATTTAAATGACGTTTGAAGTGTGTTTGAAACACACATTATATGTAGATTTTTTTTTTTTTAAAGTGTCATTACTATGACATGCACCTTTTTTGGTGTATTAAGAGTAAAACTAAGAATTTTTGGGAATTATTTATAAGATGCACAAAACATTAAGATTATTTGATGGATAGCGTCAGACATTAAAATCACAATGTCTTTGGTCAGACAGTGTAGGATAAGATTATTTTTCAAACCATAAAGCTGCTTAACTGGCTGTTAATCTTCCACTACAGAGCTCATCGACAACAAAGTTTACAAAAAAGTATCAGCTTTTTCATATATAGAACAATAAATTTGACAAATCCAAAACAGACTTGACAACTTTGACAACAGACTCGTTAGATGGGTTTGTCTTTTCACACAGAGACTAAACCAAACCAAGACAAACCCTTTAATCATCCTTATCATCACTACCCACTCACACTCAACTTACAGGGTCACTAAAGCCTTGTATTGTGTGATAACCTTTGCCTGTGAGACACTCTGTGTTCGTGTCTATGCCTACGCTTGTCTGTGTCCCTAACAGGTGTGTCCCTCACGCTAGACTGCCTCTTGTCTCTTAGCTCTGTCTTTCTCCCTCAAACATGTGCACGCACACACACACACGCACACACACACTCTGAGCAGCCTAATCAGTCGCGCTTCACATCCAAAAGATGGCACAGTGTGAGGTGGATAAATAGCGGAGGCGCATGTGTCTTTGGTATTAATAGTAATTGTGTGTGTAAACTGTTTCACATCAACCCACTCTATTACAACAGCTGCCCTGCAAATCACCACAGGCTGTGGCAGCTGATGACTGTGTGTGTGTGTGTGTGTGTGTGTGTGTGTGTGTGTGTGTGTGTGTGTGTATGGTTGTGTGACACAGAGAAAGAGAGAAAACCTCCATAAGCACATCCACATTTTTACAAAGGTGTATGGATTCATGTGAGACATGTGAGTGTTACTTGACAAAGGTGACTAAGTGCACTTTTATCGCAGAATTATTGCCATTTCATTGGTTGATAAATAGAGGTTTAACAGTCAAGATATTGGAGGGAAGCGACAGTATTGGATGGGTGTGTGGTGTGACTTATACAAAAGAGGACAGCCCAGGTTGTTAAATTGTACTCATAAGCCAGCAGTTAAATGTTGGTTAATGATGCGCCCAGAAACACAGAGAAACAGACAGCACAGCGACCTTTGGACTCTGCAGTGTCCTCAGGATAATCCCTGGTCATAAATATCACCCTATTCATTCTGCACGTACACACATCCATGCACGAGCTACACACACAGACACACACTCTCACAGGCATTGGTTTTTGTCCTACTGTGGAGAGGTCCTGTGGTCCATAAGGGTCAGTGGTGGTTGTCATAATCTTTGCTGCACACAAACACACACGCACACACACCATGTCCACCGCCCTGGCCACAGACGCCTAGCCATGCCTCATGATTAGCATTGCCTGCTCCATGCTTTTGTTTTTTGCTTTGTTTGTTTGCCACTGTGCAGAAATATTTCTGTGGAATTTAGCGTGATTGCACCATAGGTTAGCGACACCCATCTATTACAGCAAAGAAGAGCCTTGTATTTAGACTGCCTCAGCGGCAGCTATATTTATCAGCGCATGCATAGCCGGGGCCAGACGCAGGCCCAGTCGTTCAACTTTACTGCTGAGCTTTCCCCACACATTCCTACAGCTATCACGATACACATCTAAAACCGGCCGACCATTCCCACAAATCAGTGTGTTTTGTGACATATGTGGAAAGTAACATCTATTCATACCTTTAGTCAAGCATTTTACTTAAATAATGTACAACTTTGAAGCACTTTACTCAAGTAACTGCATTTTTAAACAGCTGTAGTCACCAGATACTTTGCCAATTAGGATTTTACATACAAAACAGATGAGAATGATCTCTGATTGTGTGAGGTATGTTACAAATGAAAATACCTAAAAGGATGAGAATCGAAGATGATCAACTGAAATCAGATAAGTATTTGTCCCTGCTAATACTTCTGTGTTTTACTTGCCTCGCTTAAGGAAGCTTTTTACATGGTGTTATTTCTACTTTGATAGATTTAAATTCTTCCACCACCGTTTGTGTTTTTGCATGTGTGTGTTCGAGATAAACGGTGAACACAACAAATCAGTCTGCAGTCGCGTGTACTGTACATGTGTGTTAAACCAGAAAACTTTGGTAAGTTATCAAGGTGATGTGTGATCTCATGACAGTTGAGGAAGAAGATACTTCAGTGCAGTTTTGGTTGCTAAAGAGCGCCTGTGTTACTGCATGGGTTCATTGTCCTGCCCATTATCGCCTCACACAACCCAACACACTCTTGTTTACCATGTTTGCAGGCGCTGATTCCCTAAATAATGCAGGATAGGAGGGAAGTGGGGGAATGACGATGTGTGTGTCTGTATCTGTGCACATGGATGCTTTTTTTCTGCGTTTGGATAAAGGCGAGTTTCTCTTCACGTGTGGGTGTGCACATGTTTGTTTGTGTGTGCGTGTGTGTGTGTGCATCCAGTCCCAGCTCTGCATGTGTGCGCGCACAGCAACAGGAAAACAAACTAAGAAAATGAGAAAAACTGAGAAGATGGAAAAGGGAGGGCTGAGAGCAGAGGTGAATCAAGCAAATCATCACTTTGACTTAAAAATGCACTCATTATGTGCAGTCATGAATAATTTTGCACCAAAACACTAATTTTGCATTAGACTTACAGTACACTGATTCGGCAGCTCAGGAATATTCATACACTCGTGGGGATTTTTCTATCCACCACCGTGTGTTTTTTTCCCATTTAGTGCTGTTTTTCTGGCACAGAGAGCAGCACAGTGAATATAGGTCATATATGCAGTGGGCTCACTGGTGACACTAAGGTTGACGCTGCAGGTCTCCAGGCGACAGCGCCAGTACCAAGGGAGTCCCTTCTGCAGTGGCTTGGTTTGTGTGTATACACACACACACACACGCACGCACAGAGTGACTAGCACACCACATTGCTATTAATACAGCCACAGCCATTTTAATATTTAATTGCGTTGATGGACTGCATCTGTGCTGCTCTGTGATGCAAACATTATTATACATACTAAGTGGCTTAATTGTAATTAGAGCTGAAAATTTAATTAAACTCAACAATAAAGGAGATCGCAGCATTTTTTTTTCTCTCCTGAGCAGACCCTTTCTTCCCCCTCGGTGCATTTTAACTCCTTCCATGCTGCAGCGCTGCCCTTGTCCAGATGCCTCTGCTCGGCTGGTTGGTTTCATCACAGGCCAAGTGTCAAACTGAAGGAGTCAACATTTTGTAAGTAGACTTGAATGTAGGCTTGCACACTTAATTGCAATAGTTTTAGGGTTTAATTTTTTTTTAAAAGAAAAAAAGAAGCAGAAATTGAAAATTGGAAGAAAAAAAATGTGGCTAGCAAATTAGCATATTGTAAACTTATTGCTGATCATATAAAATTTATATCAGTGATTCCCACTAGTGTTTCTTACAGCCCCTTAAACCAAAGCTGATTTATTTTCCGATTCTTTAGAGGTCCTGACGCCCAGTGATGTTAAACTCTGATCTAGGGCACTGTTAAACACTTTTCACTTATTCTGCTCCGTCTCAATACATCACAATAACTTAAAAGCACATTATCAATCAAACATCCACAATCACATGAATAACAATAAAATGTCCGGTGTCTTATACTTTCTGTCAAAACCGCCATTATGAACACACACACACATAGATGCATGCAGCGGCATTGGCCGTATGGTGGTGTGTGTATTATTCATCAGGAGCAAGGCGTGTCAGTGTGGAGTATTTGTGGCCTGGTGTGTAAACAGCTGTGTGTTGCTTGACATGCTTTTGCACTCTCAGCTCAGCGTTAACCGGGTCTGTTGGTACTGATCAGACCAGAGCTGAGGCGACAGGACAGCCTGCCAAACAACAACCACTGGCCTGGCCCTGCCCAACCCCCCTCTTTCTCTCTCTCTCTCTCCCCACACACACACACACACACGCACACACCTATTTTTCAAATGCATGAGGATACAGGCACTTAAATTGTCACATAAATTGACAGACCCTCACATATGGATAAATATGAAACACACACACAGCCCACAAGCTCAGTCCAAGTAACAAATCAACACAGCTTCGCAGTAATACATAAATAAATGAACAGACCTCCAGTCTGTCTTGGTTTTTGTTTCAAGTTACATGACTCTCCTCAAACTGCTGGCTCCACGTCTGGAGATAATAGTTGGGTGGAGACCAGAGGACATTTTCTTCAATAAACTAAGAACAAAGACACACCGATTTCATAAGGACCAAATAATGTAACATCTCAAGTCAGACTGTGTGTGTGTGTGTGTGTGTCTGTGGTCCAGGTATTCCTCATGTTGTGGGGACGTAAGTCTGTTTACACAGTTTTGTTGTGGGGACTTGCCTCCCTTGTTTAGACAAAAAGCAAGTCCCCTTAATGTAAATCATTAATTTTAGGGTGAAGACTTGGTTTAAAGTTAAGGTTAGTTAAGGGTTATGTTAAGGTTAGGGTAAGCGTTAGCGTTAGGCGTGTGTGTGTGTGTGTGTGTGTGTGTGTGTGTGTGTGTGTGTGTGTGTGTGTGTGTGTGTGAATCAGAAATCTTTTGCCTCGCTCACTTCAGGCGGGAATTCACAACACCGAACATCGTGGACTTAGAGAACAGTGTCGCTTTATCCATTTATGTACGTTGTTATTATTTCTTTTCTGGTCTTTGTTTTATTATTTCTATTTTGTGGCATTTTGAGCTGAAGATAAGAGAAGAAAATAGAGAAAAGAGAAGAAAAAGAAGACAGTAAATCTACAGGGTGACTGTCACCCGATTGTCATTAGGCCTGTAGATGCTTTCATCATATAGTGTTTTTGTAGGATGAATATATATATGTCTTAAGTGTGGTTTATGTGGTCACCTTCAAACATCTAGGACCCCCAGATGGGATCTCCTTCTCATATGAAGGTCAGCACATCACACTTACCACCATTTAGATTAAATTTACAGTAATTTGCTTCCCATCAACTGTAGTTAAAGTCATGGGGTAAGCACCATTGCTCCTAGATCATATGCAGTACTTCAAATACTTAAAGAGGAGAAGTGAAATGAGCAAAAATGATTGACACTTGGAAGAAAAGATGAAAAAGGGAAAAGGAGGAAAGGGGAAGTTAAACTGAGCAACAGAGCTAAGGAGAGGAGAGCAGTGTGGAGAGGTGGTGTTTGGAAGGAAAGGTTCAAATCGATGCAGGGACTAATGTATTCAATGCCCAATCTGTTTACAGAACATGTAGCAGGCCTGATGATATCCAGACGTTTGGCCACGATCGAATGAAAACCTTCCACCAACTGCTTCTAATGCTCATGTCTGCAATGGCGCCTTAATGCACAGGCTTAAGCCCCGGGCCTCCGACCGAGGACCAGGGGCCTCACGAGACATGAGCCTAAAAAAAAAAAAAAAAAAACAAAACAAAAAAACATGGTAAACATGATGTAGCCGTCACGTTCAAACACATCGCGTTTGAACGTGGCGGTGTTGTACCAAGCAGCAGCAAAAGTTTTCATCCAGCTCGATGGCTAGCTGCGTTTGCTTGTCAAAGTAAAGACATTGAAATGGACAATAAAAATATCACATGGACTTGGAGGAGGACTTTGTGGCAAAAGTGATTCAATTTCAGGAATTTGTGCGCAATGAATCTCAGAACCCACCTGACGATGATTTAGCCTCTGGGGGCAACGGCCAATGTTTCAGGGCTTCCGGTGTAGCCAGCAGATATCTGGGCCAAGACTTCCTCTTTTATTCAGAGGTCATTGTTTACAGTCCGATTAGCAACTTGAGGCGCAGGAAAAGAGTTGAGCGACAACGTCTATGACCGGATTGTTTCATACGTAACCAGTTTACACTCAGTTAACAGTTTAAAACCAAACAAACATCAATACTTTTTGTAGGTGTTTTAAGTCCAGATGACATTTCCGCCAATGTGTTCCACCTATATCGCTCCCCACATGGACTGTTTACTTGCATGCAACCAAAGCATGTTCCTGTAGAAATCGCCAGAACAGAAATGGAAACCAGAATGCCTCCAATCCCAAAATCTTGTCCCTTGATTACAGATTCTACATTCATATGCAGATATCTGTTTGTAGAGATTAGTGCGTAATGAGGTGAACACATCGGCCGTTGAACTGCTCAAACTCTTGAGGCAGAGAAAACTGCAGACCATGCGCCCTAATACAGACATAACTCTACACCTTCTCCTTACCATACAAGTCACCAACACAAGCAAAGAGCAATTTTTCTCTACACTTTCCTTTGTTAAAAGTAGGCTGACATTCTTCAGTCTGTGGATGTTAAACACAATCAAGGAGTTTGCAGAAAAGAAGACTAGAAAAAAGTACTTCAGAAGGTAAGACGATACGATCTTTTTATACTGATTCTTTGCTTGTGATGTTTGAGGGTTTTTATTTGAAAAGGCTCATCTGTGCACGCAGGCCTACTTGGCTGATAACCTTGCTTTGTATTGACTTACTGTTGACATATTATCTTATTTCAGTGAGTTTCATACTCTGTTTACTGATAAGTAGGGCACCTGATTTATTATTTGTCACTGTCCATTGACGCAGGGTGCTGAATTAATGTTGCCGTGACATATCACGAAGGGAGGCGTGCACGTGAAACTTGTGGCAAGCTAGTGAATTAAATGCACTTGACAGCCTAGTTACATAAGTGACAGAGCTTTTTGTTTTTGTTTGTAGAAACAACTTCTTGGGAGAAAGTCACGGTACTTAACAAGAAAATAGATGAAGCCTTTCTTTGTATTATGTGGAATGACATTCTTTTTCAGTTTCATAGAATGATTTGATTTGGGGTTTTTTTTTTCATCTGAACTGTCATGCATCTTGTTAATTATTCAGTCTGTCTTTTTTTTTTATCTTTATGACACAATTATTTGTGCATGTGTAGCCCCAGGACCTAAAGTAATGTTAAGGCGACCTTGCATGTCTGAGAGATTTTAGTCAAAAAAAGCCTCAGCTCTGCAAACACCATGTAAATTAGCTGTTTCAGGGCACTGTGCTGTGCTACAATGGATACTAGTCTAGTGTTAATTGACCTCTAAATGACCAGGTAGATATTTGTGATCCGTTTTTTCAATTCAAGATTTGCATCTTGAGTAGTGACAAATCGGTTTGGGGTTGAATGCCACAGACACTGAAGGAAAGTCAAGAAGTATCGAGAGACAGACACACACATTGCTGGTTTTCATCTATTCATGAGATTTGCTGACAATAACAAAATTATAGAATACAGTCTTATACTTCATTCAATTCATATATCGGGAACATCTCAGATATAGTTATGATCTTCAGTTCAACCACCGTTCTAGTGTGCAGTAGAGGAAATGTTTTGTTCTCTATTATTGTCTTATACTGGGACACTGTCGCGTGCATCATCACTAACATACATATAAAGAAAATATTATTTGAAAAGGAAAAAATGTTCCAGTTTTGTTTGGCCAGGCAGCATCAAACTGTCTCCAGGAAAAAGTAAATAAGATGAAGAAAAAAAATAAATGGGATTCAAATATAAAACATTCAAAGCCACATTCAATCAAAGGTGCGTTCTCCAACGAAGCTCCGTGATCTGAATGGATCCAGGAAGTACCTTTCAGCATCATTAGCTAATTGAATCCAGTATTGATTCCATATCAGTAATAAGTGATATATGGTGCTCATATTAGTTATATTAGGTTAAATAGGCAGCCATAAGGTCATGTGCATGAGACATTTCGTATTCAGTCATAAATTGATCTGCCATGTTTTATTAGATTGGTGTGTTGCAGTGGCTGTGTGGGATACTTATTAAAAGCACAGTGTGGTTAATGCAGTGCAGCAGGTAGTAGAGGCATTTTTACAATAAATGCATTTGGAGATGTGATTTTTTTTTTTTTTTTGCTTTCATTTTATCACATTATTTATCTAATGATAATTTCATTGTGAACCTTTTCAGGCCTTTTAAAAGCAATTTGTATTTTTTGTCTTCTCATCTATCTTTATCTCTGATCTTTACAGTGAAGCAGTTATCCTTGAGATGTCCATGTGTGATTATAAAATGTATAATTGACTCGACATGTTTTGCAGAATATGTGGTTAGTAGAGAATAGATTCTCAATTTTATTAGTGAAGGCTGGCAAAAAAAAATCTCATAAACAATTACTGGGCTGATTCTGTTCTTGTAATTTCATCCATTTTTATAGGCTGGTCAAGGTTTAAAGTGCATAATAACCACTTCAGCAATGTGTTTTCCATGTTTTTATGACAGTTGAGTGTGATGTATTGGCAAACGACGTTGTAGTTAATGACAGCGCTGTTTTATGAGTGGTGTCACTTGTCAATGCAGTGTACAGCCAAACCCACACTTTGACCCCTGATGGTGTCAAACAAATGTTAAATGTGAAATTGTGTGTGTGTGTGTGTGCGCATGCGTGTGTGTAT
This sequence comes from Thunnus thynnus, assembly GCF_963924715.1. Lineage (NCBI taxonomy): Eukaryota > Metazoa > Chordata > Actinopteri > Scombriformes > Scombridae > Thunnus > Thunnus thynnus. The sequence continues at coordinate 26,524,757 of NC_089527.1, forward strand.
GTGTGTGTGTATGTGCGTGTGTAAGCATGCATGAATAACAGACTGCGTGCATCACTGTGCCCATAATGTTCGACACTGTGCCTTAATCAACGTTGCTCAATGTAATTTGACCATTTGTAAGCATTACCGGATTAGTGTGCCCAATTATCTGCCATCCTCAACGTTGATATGAACAAATGCTGTATCCATAACCTGAACTTAATAGACGTATGTTCAGTTGATGTATCACGCAGCTAATTTCGTAATTACATTTTCAGTGACCAGACCTTTTCCTGTCTGCTAATTGCAGCAGGTTAAGTAGCAAGCAAGGCAATACGAATCTATTGGGTCATGTTCCAAACACAGAGGTCTGTTCTCTGTGTGTACTGGCCCCCATCAATCCTCAATGATGTGCAGGTTGTGTGTGAGAGTGTGTGTGTGTGTGCACGCACGTGTGTGTGTGTGTGTGTTTGCACATACATTCCCTGTGAACTCTCGTCTCATCCTATTGATGGCTCTCATATGACCACCCTCTATAAAGCAGCATCTCCATTAAAATGAAATACATGTTCAGCAGGTACTTTTTTACAACTCCAGTAAAAATAAAAATCTTTTACAGCGTTATTGTTTTCAGGCAGTAGGTAATGATAGAGATGAAGAGGTATTTTATGGAGATTTTATGGGGGTCCTCTTTATGGAGAATCCGTTGGGTACAGATATAAAAAAAAACGGGCTGATTCTCACGCTATGTCCTGACCTGATGCAACCTGGGGGGCCAGAAACCGAGTTTAAATTTGTTTCATTGATTGAAACTGAGGACAAACTTTTAACTCGTTGCAAAGTCAAGTCTCTTTGGTTGTTGGCCTCTTGATCAATATCTTAATTAATCCCCCACTGATTCTACTATTTCAATTTTGATGGAATAATACTGTCAAGTCAGGTTTTTAGGTATTTTTGAGGCATCTATTAATTTTTATAAACAGGGGTTTGGATAAAGTTCACTGAGATCTTTGATCTGAATGCGGACAGCATGCAAACTGTATTTGCCACATTAGAGCCGTACTGTCCATTATACAGGTATCTATTGCTGGAAATGAGTTCCCTTTTGATGTTTGCTATTGTACCAGTGAGAAATGAGCATGTCAATAACTCCAGTGGCTGGGCGAGCAATTTCAAAGGAATGAAGGAGCCCCTAATGCCTCTATTAATGCCTGTATGTATATTTTACAAAGAACATACAGTATTTAAATAACCGTATAAATAAGTGGCTCTGACTCTGCATGAATTAATGACAAGCATCAACGATCAAAAGTCAAATTCAAAGGGAATGCATTAATCACTATTATTTAATTCATACTCATTTAAAATGTAGAAAACCAATAGATGATTATGAATGTCTATCATTAGCTGTTTTTTTTTAAAAATCTGATCGACAGTTACAGTATTCATTAGAAATGAGAGATGGATGGATGGAAATCAGCGTAGCTTCATAACTGACTTAACTTTAAACAGAAGTTAAAAGAATTTAGGGTTGGAGCAAACTACAGATCCTCTAGACGTTTGCTTTGGATATTTGGTGCATCAAAACGTAAAACTGCTTGTTTGCATGTTTTGTTTTAACCCTCAGAACAGTGAAGAAAGCATCAGTCCCAGACAACCCAAGGTCTTTAACACAGATCAGAGATATGTTTTAATATTCAGGGTTGAAGTGGTAGCAATGACCTGATATGTCTGTAAAATTTAGGTTTGAGCCCATAAAGTTTTATGACTTGGTCTCAGCGAAGGGGACTTACAGTGAGCGCTGACTTTTAATGTTATAAAAGCTATTTAGCAAGAGGAATTACTGTCATGTGATTAAATAATAGCAATAATTATTATGTGTGTTTGAACACATCATTGCTTCCAGTGAAAACTGTGTAAGTGTCAACTTTTGAGGTTCTAAAAATAAAACGTGACCGCTGTGTGTTTAAGAGTTTTTCCAACCGGATCTGAAAGCCCAAGTGGTTGGGAAGTTTTTTCTCAGGCCAGAGAGGAGCACATGATGCTAAAGCTGAGGTTAAAATATGAAAATGATCAAGGATGGACATGTGAGGTTTTCACGGCACATTGGTGATTCGTGTGTTCTTGAGTAGTAGGACAGCTCGCAGCTCGTTTCTGTCTGGGTGTGAGCAGATGCCAAGCAGAGCTGCGGTTAGCCCCCCTCTCCCTCTCTGTTGTCCAGTGTGTTTACAGTCCGTGGGCTGCAGCGGGCCAGAAAAGGCCCTCGGCTGGCTCGGAGTAAAGGCGCCTATGTGGGTCAGCTCTGGTTCCTGCCTCCCCTTCATCGTCTTGACCACAGCCTCAAGCCCTGCCCAGGCCAGCCTGGCCTCAGCCGCAGGACACAGTGACCAGAGCCTGTCGGGCTAAAGCTTGGGAACAAAACTCAGCTGGTCACTGCGTCGACAGAGAGCATGATGAGGTAACAGCCAGCAGGACAGGATGGCGTGAGAAGCGTCTGGAGTGTGTAGACTTTTTATTTAGCAGGTAAAGAACAACAAGTGAAAGGTGAGGGCAGTGAGACATGAGCATGTCAACCTTGTTTTCAGTCAGCGTAAAGGTACACAGACAGTGTTTCTCTGGAGCATAAACTTCCTACTTAAACTGGCAGCCGGCCCATCCCAACAGCACCACACACAGTGTCAGAAAACATCATTGCACCCACACACTTGAGCTGTGCAACATGATTGAAATAGGAATATTTAACTGATGTAAATATAAACCATCACATGGCAAATATGTGCAAAATCACAACAAATAGTGATGGAGTGCATTTAACTCTTAACTCTTCACACAGGTTCAAAACAAAACAAAAACAAAAACTTAAGCTATTTTTATTTGTAATTTTTAATTACACTTTACTTGGAAACATACAGCAACAACAACAGATTTTATAAAATACTATATTATGATCATTATTATTTTCATTGTTTTCATTCATCTACTAATTTAATCTATAACATGTAAAAAAAAAATGAAACAGGTCCTTAAATCGCTTGTTTTGTCTGACAAACAGTCGGATTCAAATATATTTAATTTACAATGACATAAAACAGAAAATGAGATGCTAGAAATTCACATTTTTTCTTGATAATTGACTGAAATGATTAGTTGTCAAAACTATTGTCAATCAATATCAATCAATCGATTGATTAATGAATAGGTGCAACACAAATAACCATTACAATTTAATTCCATCGAATATTGATCATATTAAATAATCTCAAGCGTACAGAAATTGTGGAATATGTCACTGATATGTAGCTGTAAATTGAAACTGTTGCTCATATAGGTGATTATTACAAAAAGCATTAAATACTTGAAATAAAAAAAAAAAAAAAAAATCAGGATTGTCTCTGAAACTTTGGCACTCCGAGCCATCCATTGTGACATACACTCACGCTCACTCCTCAGCAGATAAATTCTCACAGGACACATATTTTAACATAGACTGGTTATCATAAAACATTTGGCGGAGGAGAGCGGCGATCCTATACTTAGCAGAGTAATGACTGGTGCCGTCTTACATGGACATGTATTCTGATTAGACTGTCATTTGGAGGGATGTCTGCGGCGGCCACAAGGCCACCAGATACAGTTCACATGGAAAACAACAAAAAAAACAACAACAACTGAAAAACAACATGCATGCAGAACTTCAGATATGCTCACTGTCACTCACTTACTCTCTCTCTGTCACACATACACACGTTCGCTCAGATCCGGAGCTGTATATGCGGTCTTGTTGAGAGAAATTTCACAGCAGCCTTTTCTTTCTCTCAACACACACACACACACACACATACACACACACACACACACACATACATCAGCCTGATTGGATGTTGCTGGGTAGGCAGGGTGAGAGTCGGGGCCAAATGTAGAGGCCAGTAGAGGTGAGAAGAGAGTTTTATGTGGAGCGCTGGGTCAACACTGAAGGAGAACAGCTGGACTCATGCCGTTTGAGCCACAAGCTTTATCAGGCCTCTACTGCTCTCTGTTGGTCACAGAGGAAACCTCTCACCTCACATCATCCAGTCGAGTCGTCTCTGTGTACGCTCTGTATGGGCTGGGAGGGTTTTCTAAGTGTTTATGCTCTTATGTACAGTACTCATGCGTATTGCTAAGTCAAATGCCCTTTAACTCAAAAACCTGCAGCGCTTTTGCTTCAAAGGACCCCCAAAAACCCAAGAAGGAGTTTATTTGATTGCTGGTCAAACTATGTGGTGTCACTATGGGATAACAAAGCCTGTAACCCTCCTGCATTACAGAGAACAGCATAACACTCCATATGCATCCACACAGGCAGCTAGAGTTACAGCCACTGACCGCCGCAACCTGTTATTCAAGCTTCTCTCCCATAAACACGCTGCGTCTCTCCGGCTTTGCTCTCTTTCATCTCATCCTCCTTCTGATTGTTGTGGAGAGGTGCTCTTGAGTGAATATTCCCCCCCCCACCACCACCACCACCACCCCAACACACACACACACACATACACACACACACACACACTCACACACACAGTGATAGTCAGTTTGTAAGGAGAAGTACACAAATATATACACTTGCAACCATGCAATCATGTCCAGTACAAATATAAGCAGAAGACATAAGGACACAAGCATGCGTTGTACACAAGATGCTGACCAAAGGAAGATTTATAAAGGGTTTTTTTTCCCTTAATGAATGTGTGTGAGTGTGTTTATGTGCTCATGTGGGTTTACAGCATTTTAACAAGCTATTTAGTCTCACAGTTTTAAAGTAATATCTATTTTTTCTTAAAATAAGTTACAAAAAAGTGATGGGTTGGGTTAAATTCAGTTCTTTTACAAGAACAAAAAAATAACATGAGGATAAGAGTCTTTATCTAGATATTATAGTCAGATTATTTGCAGCAGTATCAGGAAAATGACATTTGATTCCAAGTGGAAACAAATGAGATCATCTTTATAAACATGCTTGAAGAAAAGAAAACCGAAGATTTCATTTAAGAAAGATATTTTTTCCAACATGCGTATCAATCCCACCACAGTCAGTGGTTTGAACCAACTACGTACACAAGTAAATACTCACTGTAGTTACAGTAAATACACTTTCAAGGTACCTGTACTTCACTTGAGCATTTACTTTACACTGCTACTACACTACATTTTAGAAGGAAATGTTGTCCTTTTTACACCTTTATTTTTATTTAATAACAAGTTTTTTTCCCATTAATGATTTTACATGCAACACATATGATCTGTTTATAAAATATGATGTACTGTTATAGATTAAACTGCCAGACAGTATATACAGCTGATCAAATTAGCTCCTGGTGGACCAGCCACAACATTAAAACACTGCTTATAAATCATCAGTAATAATAATACAACAATATATGAAATAATACATGCAGGAGCTGTTCTGCAGAATGAGTTCTTACTTCTGATACTTAAAGTACATTTTGGTCAAAAAGACAATTTTTTTAATGACTGAATAAAAGACTTGTAATGTAGTAATTAAAAGACTTGTGAAATAGTAATACTGTGGTATTGCTACATTTACTTAAAGTCCCCCTCCAGTCAAAAATGTGTTTTGCTTATTGTGACATCTGTGCAGAATGATAAATGTGCCAAGTTTGACAGTAGAAAGCTGTTTTCACATTCTGCTGAAAGTGGAAAGTTTCTCTGTGCTCACTGAAAATCTGAGTTTACAACGTCTACTTACAAGAATGATTTGTGACATCACAACTAGTTTGGAGCCAATTGTGGTCCAGTATGCAACTTACACGAGTGTGATGTGGAAACTTGAAGTCTCTGGTACATGAATTAGCAGTTAAACATTTGAAAGGAAAAATATTTACATATTCATGATTCAGAACCTGGATTTATGTATAAAAAACATATGAGTATATGTTTTACGATTTTCTAAGTAGGCCTAAGGACAATTTGTGGAGGGCCCTTGTGGAGGGGGCCGAACCCTCAATCCACTAATAATTGGTTATTTTGCAGAGTAAGATTTTACACACAAAACATGTGATTATTTTATCAAATATAATGCCTGTTATATATTAAACTACCCACCAAATGTTAATATCAGCTCCATCTCAATGACAGCATGGAATATATCATAGTTTTAACCCCTGAAAGACACCATCCTGCATTCTACTTTCACTTTTGATTCACGTGTGTCTTACTGTTAACTCTACTTGAATAAATGACTTTTATTTATAATTTTGAGTACACCTGTACTGTGGTATATTTCTAGTGATATTTCCTATTATTTACCTACAGCAAGTTTAAAAGGATTTGTATACATCTCGCACCAGCAGTCAGAGTCGACTCCAGAGTGTGATTTCACTCCTGCCTGTTGTTCATAAGGAGCTCCAGTCTTATCAGAGGGGCTATCTGAGCGCTGCATGCCCAGGAGAAGAGGCGGGGAGGCGGGGGTGGAAGGTATGACACACTGCCTGGTCTGAAGCCCAGACACCCAGCTCCTGTTACCAATGAGAGAGGCATGAAGAGAAAGCACAATGGTGCTGGCAGGCGGGAAAATGGGAGTACAAGTTGTCGGCCTTTGTATGTACGTGTGCCGCAGGTTTGTGAAGGATCTCGCTCTGCACAGTTAGCAGGGTTCTCCCCAGTGTGCGAAATACCCTGTGATAATCAGGGGGTCCCGGCACCATGGGCAGTACCTCCAAAACAGAATAGGCCTACATCAGCCACTAGATCCAAGCGGCTATACAAGAACAAGTGCGGTTGCATTTTTTATTGGTCTATTTATTTATTTGTTCTGTGATAGAAGGACTGTTCAAGGACTTGTAAGTTTTTTCTTGAAGATAAAAAAAGGATTTCAATGCCATCAATACTTTGAGTGCAACATACAGTATTCTTAATGCGTTATTATAAAAACGATCAAAGACGTCAATATTTACATGAAAATAAATCTTACCATGTAGATAAATAGAAAATATTTAGGCCCATTGTTGAAACCCCCCTAAAATTTCATTTTGAGATTTTCAGGGGGTCCACGCTGTCAGTTAAGGGGCCCCACACCCCCTGAGACAGCATTTATTTCGCACACTGGTTCCGTCTCTCGTTGGGGTCTCTCTCCGTCATTTCACTGGAGTCCTCGTCTGTGTCTCTTTCTGGTTTGTGGCTGACACTGTGAGTGCCTGTTTGCATGCATCGTATGTGGATTCACATACATATAACGTGTGTATCTCTTGACTCTGGCTTTTTGATTGATATATTTTAGCCTATGGGTGTCCAAGAATGTAGGTCCCCCGTTTGTGTGTCACTTGCTTTTTTGTATCTCCAGTTACAAATTGCGTAGACTGTACTAAAATCTGCATTTGAACTCAAAGCCACATTAACAGCGGGAAGTTGTGAGAAAACCATCAAAGGGGAAGAAAGAAGCAGTTGACAGTTTAAAAAAAGAAAAGAGAGGAGGGAGGACAAGAGAGAGAGAGAGAGAGAGAGAGAGAGAGGTCCAGAAAGAAAGAAAGAGAAGGAGAGAGACAGAGCTGGAGGAGAAAGAAGATGTCGAGTCAGAGCGAGTCGGCGACATATGTTATTTATTTCCCCCATGTAAACAGAGAGAGAAGGCAGACATAATCAATAGGAAACTCCAGATTGTAAATAGACGGCTCTAATAGCCTAAACACTGGCCGCTATAGTTACACTCACACACACACACACACATATCAGCAGCACTTAGACTCCACACACAGAGACAAGGAGGGAGGCACTACCGAGGAGGGGGAGAAGGGATGGATAGACGGAGTAAAGGAGAGATGTAAGAGCATAGGGAGTGAGAGAAAAAGGAGAGAAAGAAGGGGCCAGGCTGGGCGGGCCACCCTTATTTACCAATAAAGAGCCCTGATGAGAAGATAAACACACAGGAGACAGTCTGGGCAGAAGGAGGGAGGGAAGGAGAAAGGGAGGTGGGAAGGAGAGAGGGGATTTGAGCTTTTATCCTCCACTTTGTTCCAGCAATAAATAAGCAGTAGTGAGGAGAGGAGAGAAAAAAGGTGTGAAGGTTAAGAGTTCGGAAGATTGTTTTCAGCTTGCTGTTGATGAAAAAGTAGATCCTAAATCCCTGAATCATTTATACAAATGTGTCTATGTTGAGTAATAGGCGATGGACATATAAACACTCATTGATTCAAATGGCTCAGTGTGTTTTATCACCTGCCAAAATGATTTATAAATTTAAAGCTGCACTAATCACTATTTTTTAATTAAACTGGCTCAAATGGTTTTCATGTCACTCACAGTGATGTTGCCATAGAGAATTATCACCGGACTCTGCCGTTCCCCTCAGCTCTACATAACATTTTAGCGTCTTTCATTCTTTCGGTTTAATGTCCCGCCCCTCCACTGCTCTCATTATTTCCAGCAGCGGCAGGCCACTGTGATAAACCCACTGTACACTACCTGCCCAGCACCAAACGACAGACAGACAAAGTTAGCGACTAGCTGGTGAACATAGTGTTTAGTGGTCAAAGAGACAGATATTTCCCTCAGGAGGTGGTGGAGACCAAAACACCGCTAAAAGGAGAGTGAATGTTGGATTTACGTTCGTCAGATGGCCAGAAACATGACTCAAAATGAATGATGATAATGTTGCTCTGTATCTGAACTGTTTGCTAACATGTCTGCCATAACAACTTTGTGAGGTGTTTACAGCACCATCCACTGCCCCCTATGGCCAAAAATCACTTAATGCAGCTTTAAAAAATTATAATTAACTTATCATAGCTGATGCAGCCAGGTTGACTTTTGGTCCTATCTTTGGTGAACAACCACATATTAATTAGCTATACCCTACTAATTGGCTGATACATCAATTATTGCAAACTCATGAGCAGCCAAACATTGTTCAAACCCACAGAGTTTTATTTTTAATGGAGATCCCAAATATAAAAAAATGTCATGTTAAATTTTGGGAAAAGTAGTATAAAATGATGCACAAGACATTGAGAATATTTGCAGTATTATTCACCAGTATTTGATAGACTGGTGAAGCCATAAAAAACATGCAGTCTGATTTAGTCTGAGTTCGGTTTGAATATTTTATTTAACATAAAAAACATTAAGCTTCACTGAAGAGTTGGACCAAGCAGAATATATAAATGATACTATGAGTGTGGAATAAGATGAATCTAACCTTTGTTATAAAGGGGAAATAAAAGAGAAAGCTGGATCTTGAGTTGTGTAGTGATTTGTAGCTGCAGATACAGTATTAATGTTTCTCAGCCTCAAAGCTTTTAAAATACTTTAGTTTTTGCAGCTCAAAGTTCTCTATTGCCACTCTTCTGAAAGCATTTAATATTGTGAGTTGAGCAACTTTTCTCAGTCTTTCCGATATTCCCTGAAGTTATAACAACTATTTTGCTTGCCACTATGTTTTGTATCACACTTTCAAAAGGTCTGGAGTAATGTTAAAAGCATGTATTATACATGATTACATTTCTTTTTTAATTACAACTTGTCTGAGGCTGGTACGTTTAGACTAAACTAGTGAGTAAAATGAGACTAGTCTCATTCAGAACCTTAAATTACTGCTAATTTGGTGATATGATTAGAGAGCAACCCTCTCGTAAACATCTGTCTGATGTCAACCCATTAACTGTTTTGCAACAGCTACTCAAAAATAGGTTATCAGTTCATATTTTGTATTTTTCAAAACATTCTCGTAGATATAACATTCAGAGTTGTGTTCTTAATGGGAGTACATGAAGTCAGTACATAAGCGCTTTGTTTAGACGCTGCTCTTTTATTTGAATGTGAATAAATATTTGAGTGATACTTGTGTAAGAGTAGTTGTGCTTGAGTTAATTGTATCAGTGCCCCAACAGTCCCTAAGGATGTGGCTTTGTGTGTTTGTGTGTGTGTGTGTGTGTGCGTGCGTGCTCACGTGTGGTTTTGGTTGCTCATGCAGTGTCAGAAGTCATCAGGGTGAGGCTGAGCGGCGACCTCATGACCCCCATCAGAGATCAGAAGTGAAGCACTTAGCGGTCGCCCTCCCTCCTCCTTCCTTCCTCCACGATTCACGCAGACAGCCTTCTCTGATTCCACCGCTGCTGCTAATAAAGGCAGCAGGAGACTAATTCAACTCAACAGTTGAAGGGGAGTCCTTGGGAGGAGAAGAAAAGTTAAAAGGTATCCTGTCACTCAGCTAGCAGCTCTGCCTTCTTTAAACAACTGATATCATGCTGAAAGTGAAACAGGAAATTAATTCCAACAGGACAACGGGACCAGAGAAGCCATCATTTTCTGTGGGAGCATGACGAATGGCTGCTGATGTTTGTATGTTAATAGTTTCTGAATTCTCCATATTTCTAGAATCACATAATATTTAAAGAAAAAACAAGGTCACATGATTCTTCTTTTAAAGGAGCAGCAGTCTGCCTCTGTTGGGATCCTGTGTACTGTATTGTCAGGTACATTTACAGGTAGTTTTGTAAACCTTGCAGAACACACACATTTTCACACCGGAGCAGGAATCGCAAAGTCTGGTAAAGTATCAATATTGCACGACGCAAAAACCTGTGATAGTGCTGTATTAAAGCTGTGTCGAGCATCAGTAGGCCAATACTGGTCTATACGATTTTACCACAGACAAATCAGTGTCAACATGCAGTATACAAATACATACTTGCTGTATGTAAGTGTTTTATAGGCTGCAGCTTTGATCTAATTTTTACCCTTTTTTATAAGTTAAAATATTTCAATATGAATCACCTATATGATCCTCAGGGGGAAATCTTTTGTTGTATCTTGGTTTTAAAGATTTGTCTTAAGTTTACTGTTCAAGATTTACTGTTACAGTTGCTGCTAGTGTCAATTGTTAAAGTTTTGTTCAGCCACTAAATATCTTGCCTCAGTACATATATTTGTCACAAACATTTAATAACCAGATTTGAGAGGTCATAGCCAGAAATATTAGCCAATATATCTATATCAGTTCTTTTTTCTTTCATATCTGCATCACCCTAAAAAATCTCTTATCAGCACACTGTTACGTGTCTGTTGTTGGTTGCTTTGCCTTCAGAATTAAATGTCTTGCGGTAGAAAATGTGAAATTGTAATTTGTAAAACCAGAAAAAAGCTGATTGTTTGAGGCAAGACACTGATACTCAGTGCCAAGACATTAAGTCATTGTCACATATCAACCGCTGGCAGTGCTACAGGAAAGCAAAAATCTTTTTCATTGTAGCTTTAAAGTGACGGTGTAGTCAGTCAGTGCAGATCATAGCCAAAATTCAGCTTTTACCTGAGCATGAACTGAAAAGGCCAACAAAGTCCGAACAAAGACAAACAACACAAAGCAAACTGATAATAACATTGTGAAGCCATTTGCAGTAAGAAAATCCCAGTCTCCTTCCCGGAGGTTGTTGTCTAGAACCATTAATTGCTGGTGCTGCGTGGGACTGTGGGAGTTGTTGCTCATTTCCCTCTGCTGGAATGCCTGCTTCATTAAATTGACTGAGCAGGACGGTTTTGAGGAAAAAAAGATGATAGTTTCTCAGGGTAATAACAGGCCTCAGGATAAGCTATGTTTAAGAGGCTACCGCAATGGCTACCCTGTCCTGCACCGCAGCACTCCCATGACCCTGGCTGCTAGGGACGGCACTGGCCAGACACAATTAGTGGTCACAGATACCTAGGTGCGTGTGTGTTTGTGTGTGTTTGCATGTGTGGGTGGGTGGATGCTTGCATGCTTGGACGGATGGGCGTGTATGCATGTGTATGTGTGTGTGTGTGTGTGTGTGTCTGTGTGTCTGTGTCATGCACTTACATGTACACATAGCGTGCGTGTGAGTGTGTGTGTGTGTTTGTGTGTGTGTTTGTATTTGTAAGCCCATAAAACCCACATTCCACATTCAGTATCAGTGTCAGTGGGTGTGTACAGTCTGTCTGTCTGTTGTCGACGACAGTGTCTACTGTCAACGTGTCCTTAAATAACAGCTGACCAGACTCTTGGTCAGTGGAAATCTATCTGCCACCTAAAGATAAAACATAATGTGGTCAAAATTATATCACACATTGATTTTCTGTTGGTGGGTTTTTTTTTTCCTTTTGCAAAATGTTATTCCTTTAAAACTGTCATACCCCGTTTTAGTGTGACTGTGATGGTTTGAGTGATTTTAAATTCAGAAATACTTTGCATCAGAATCCTGTCAAAAACCCACCACTTACCTCACTTTTCAAACATTATAAAATCGAGAAGAAAAAGCACCTTCTTTTTTATGATCACTCATCATTACCCTGAAATATATCATCCACCGTCCTGTTTTTTGACAAGCGTCTCGTTGCTTTCAGCACTATATGACTTTTGAGTCTTTTTCTACTATTCTTTTCTCTCAGATTAACAAAGGAGAACACTTCACTTTATAGGAAAAGCACAAGAGGAGACATGGACCTAAGTGTATGCAACGGGGGGTCTGATCTGGCCAATTTGGCGCTGCAGGAGACTGGAAAGCTGTGTGTGTATGTGTGTGTGTGTGTGTGTGTGTGTGTGTGTGTGCGCGTGTGCTCAGCGGTTTGTGTGTGTATGCATTCATTTTTATTCGTAAGTTAACCAGAGATAAAAAAAAATAGAAGATGAAAAAAAAAGCTTTTTTTCTTCGTCTTATGTCGTAAGTTTGCAAAGGATGTTTTAAAAGTTATGAATGCAACTGCTTCTTTTACTTAAGTGCAGTAATTAATTTGATTACTTTCACCTCCTGATCAGCTCATTTTGATTACAATATCTATGAAATCTGAAGATGCGGCCAGTGCATCATCATTTTTCTTTCACCTGTGAAGGTAACCTCTGTTAAAGCATACTGACACTGAGCTTTAGATCACTTAACTCTCTTACACTTTTTAAATATATCTTAAGATCTACTGTTTCTTTAAGGTATTTTATTGATGCTCACTCTTGCTCTGATTTGTTCTGTGGTTTTATATTTAAACTCTTGCTTGTCTTTATTTTATTTACTCACGTTTAATTTCTTTTCAAATCCTGTATGTGCATTCTTCCATTTCTAACTTTTTGTGAGGCTGTCTGTGCTCTAAATTTTCAGAAGTTTGTCCTTACATGTAAGTATTTACTCGTATCACATTACAGGAGTTGCCCGTTGCAAATCACCACCACAGTGGTTCAACTGACATATTCAGCAACATTTTAATGTCTTCCCTTTATTATAAAATCTGCACAGACCACATTATTTGACTGCATTTTGCATTTATCTGGAATTTTGAAAACATCATATTTGCATTTCAGTTTCTCTGAACCGTGTGGAGACTCATGAGAGCCTCTGGTTAGCTTCACTGTACCTGCTGGGGACCAACAGGGTCTCTGAGACTTCATGCACACAAACAGCCAGGCTCCACCACTCTCTCCTTCTCTTTCTCATACACACACACACACACACAAACAGCAGTGTATGGCAGTTCTATTGGGGCTCTTCACATTGTCCAGACGGCCCGGTGTCAGGCAGTGAAATGAATGGCTGTTTATATTAGAAGGCTGGTTTAATGAATTAGACCCACAGCTCCTCCATGTCAGCACCAGGCACATACAGACCAGACCCTCTCCTTTCCTCACTCCGCCTCACCCTTTACTCAAGATGGGGGGGGGGGACACCCTGATTGCGTCCGTCGGGACGGGTGAGTCAAGACGCCCGACGGCGCCCCTCTAAGGGCTCCCTGCTTATTTACAGAGGGCATCTGGCAGAGGCTGCGCATGTACCCTTCCCTCACCATCCCCCTTCTCACTAACCTCACCCATAGCATCTCCCCCATGGTAGCTGAGATGGGCAAAAGCCTGCCTGTTTATATACATGTGTGGGAGGGGGAACGGAGTGGGGAGGATTACTGAGCAACTTGCACATGTTTGAACAAATATGTATACAACATGAGGTTTGCCACCCAGCCGTACATATATACAGGCCTCCAACGAGACCCACCTCTGTTTCTACTCACTCAGCGTGAGCGGGTCTGTCAAAAAAAGAGAGAGGTGGCTGTCAGCTCGCATCATCATCAGAGGAGCTTCTGACTCTGTGCCTCAGGATAGACAAGGACTAACAGATGGAGGAGAAGAGAGGAGAGGAAAGGAGAGGAGAGAACACAAGAGGAGAGGAGAAGCCAGCATTGGAATGGAGGCCAAGACAAGTTTGTCTCTCAAGTGACTCTTGAGAACTGTTTGAATAATCTGATGAAACACAGTGAAAATTTACGGTTAAAAAAAAAAAAAATAAGTAGAACACGAGGATGTTCTATGGATGCCAAATACAATTACAACAAAACGAGACAAAGACATATTTTATAATCAGCAAAGCTTCTTCTCCACACACACACACATTCAAGCTCGCACAGGAGCAAATCACCTACTGTTCACACACGGCCATGTGCTATGAAATGATTCCACCTCTTCTTCCCTTCATAAACCAGTAATCATTTTTTTTGCGCTCATCTCCCCTCATTTTCTTTTGTTGTCTCCCTTGCCTGGTCCCTCTCTCTCTCTCGTCCTCATCTCTAATTTACCCAGCATCCTGCAGTGCGCAGGAGCCTCTCAAATTGCCTTTGTCCATTTGCGTACAAGGCTGGGGACAGTGTGTGTGGTGTCCGCTCATGTGTGTGTGAAGGGAGTCTGTAGCAGCGGGGTGGTGGGTTGAGATTGCTATAATCATGGAGTGCTACCTGTTCATTAAACACACAGTGGGAACCCTGCTTACAGCATTTAGGAACCAATTAAAGCAGCACAGGCTATTAACATCAGCAACATTAGGTAGAGGAGGTATGTGTGTGTGCCTGTGTGTTTTTGTGTGTGTGTGTGTGTGTGTGTGTGTGTGTGTGTGTGTGTGTGGAAAGAGGAGGCACTACAATTCACTATACAAATGTTTCAATCATTTGCAAAGCAGTGTCTTCAGCACCTTAAGTGAGTCTGACTCACGGACTGACTTTGTGACTAACTCACTGAGCGCATGAGCGTGCAATCAAGTGAGAAAATAAATGAAAAGACAGAGTAGTGTGGATGATTCAGAAGGATAAATTTGAACTTCAGCAAGTTGTGAATGACTGTGATTATAATACAATGTGTCTGAAGATGGTGTGTGATTGCTCAGGTAGGGGGGTGGGACTTCTCAGGCCCACAGGAACCCAAGAGCTCAGAAAGGTGCAACAGTCATTCTGATGAGTGTAATTACCCACGTATACTTCTCTCCACTTCACACAATAGAGTGTGATTTGATAGAGACAAGCCACCTTGATGGGACCTCGTTCCTCACGTCCCAGGTCCATGAAAATGATTTTTGGGATTTTTAGGTAACTTTGCTCCGAGATTTTGCTTTTATCTCAGTGTGTTTCTTCGATTAAGGCTCCTGTTAATGAAATGTTCTGTGATTTAGAGCCTCTATTTTTCTAACAAAGACTGACATCCTGGAGTTAGCATTGGTATTAGCATCCTGTGGCGTCGCAGTGGAAACAGGAGCAAATTGCATCAGCTTGAGTTAAAGGGTTAAGAATTCAAATTGTTAGATTATCTATTATCTGTTTTTGATGATCATATTTTTCTGTTTTGTTTATCCTAATAAAATATTGTTGCATGTTAATGTTGACTTAGTGTATTTTTGTACAAATAATTGTATATGTCATGTATTTATTAGTTACTAGTGTATCCTCAGGACACCAGGACAAAATTTCATGGCGATCCATCCAATAATTGTTGAGATATCTCCGTTCACACCAAAGTGGTGGACCAACTGACGTGGCTGAAAGCAAAGGAAGGAATCCATATTTAAGGCTGACAATGGCGGAAAGGCCTGCATCTGATAGAAAGTATGTGCAAAAATTTGAACTGAGAAAATGCTCCAGCCAGAGACAAGGCATTAAAACTCAACCAAAAGGCCCACTTGCATCAGGCAGGTTAAAGGTGGTCTGTGAAAAAAAAATAATAAATTGAAAGAAGAAAACTAATTTCTTTCATTTAAACTTTTCCATCAAAGCTTCCCTCTGTCATCTCCTGGGTGCCATATTTAATACCTATGTAACGATGGACCAGATAATGTCTTAAGTATAATTGTTCACCAAAAGAGGTAGAAACATGCAGTGCCATTGTCTGTCTGTCTTTTGTAGTTAGTTAAAAGGTGGATAAATAAGATGCAATTTAGAGACTTTTAAGAGATGTTTTTTTTTTCTTGCCTTAATCACAGTGAAATTACCTCTGGGTGAGGGCTGTCATTAAAATAGAAGAGGCACTTGCTTCTTGGATGCTCAAGGCGAGCATGAAGCGCTAATAGCACAGTGCCTCAATGGCACTAACAGTTTTAACTGGCCCTGTATTTTCCTGCTGTGCATGTAGTCTTGTCTACACCACCCACTCACAGAGGATGTCTTATGACTGTCTATTTGTAGTTTGTCACAGCTGTTTACTTTGATAAATACACTGAGAAAGATGGTTCACGATGCCTTCCAAAACTGCAGAGCCATGTAGTTATTTTCAAAGTAATTTCATTTTCCTGCTAGTTTTGAGACTTGTGCATGAACATTGATGACCCACTTTACAGTTTCTAGTGACCAGTTTCTACACGGACGCTATGCTTGATTTTTTATTTTCACTTTACCACAGAAAGTAAAGTGACTCCTGCCGTACATACACCATTACTGCTGCTGCTTCCTGTCTCAGGGGCCCAGGTTTAGCCCTGGGTGTATGTCCCTCAGGGTGGCTTCTGGCCCCAGGCTAGAGGACCCTGCCGGCAGGCAAGAAGTGACGTGGCCAACAACCTCCAGATGTTAGCCTGCATTAGGGCCTGACAGCCTGTCATGTCACCGCCTACACTACCACACAGTTCCATCACCTCCCATCTGCTGCCCAACACCTCCTGAGGGAGAGAATGATGAGGGCAGATACAGCTACTAAGAAACGTTACTGTCCTTCATCCCAGATAAGAGACAATACATCACCAGATTAATAGATATGTCATAGCTGACCAGGCTTGGAAAGCTTTCATTTGATGACATGTGAACTGCAGGATACATGTAAACATAAATGACAAACCATTTGAAATGGAATATCTCCATCTACAGGCAGACAGCCCTCAAACATGTCCACATCCCATAATCCAGCACAGATACTCTACATCTGCGGTTAGGTTAGAGATTCAGAAGAAGAAGATTGACTGTAAAACAACATGCCATCTAAATCTTATGCTTTCAACTCACAGGCAATCAAACAAACTGCAAGACATTCAACTTCCTGTTGGTGTGGTCCTCCTCTTAAGAACAAGACTTTGACTGAGGCGATTCATTCATGATACCACACATCATTGTTAAAACTAAATATCAAAAAAGAAAACAACAAAAAAAAAACATAGGAAAAGCATTCTCATTTTTTCAGGTCAAGTTTTGAAGTAATTTCAAAAATAAATATGTAATATGGACATAGACTGTATACAGAATATATTCTTATAGAATAAATCATCAAACATTTTGAAACAAATAGATTATTTGCTCTGACTTTCGTCCTTATCAGATGCGCTTGAAATTGACCCTGAACAGAAAATTAATAATAACTTGATGTTTGGCTCCACCTGCTGGCAGAAATGAATAACATTATGTTCTGTAAACGAACCATCTCAGACCTGCCAGCTGAAAACAGATGTAAGAGTCATGTCTCATGGCTGTGGGAACAACTCATCATAACCACTGCAAACTGGCCAAATATGGAGCCATTTACTGAGTGGTGTATCATTATTTTATTTATGCACTTCATGTCCAACTTTTCTGAATGTTGTTTAGACCCTGTACACTCATTCTTTTGGACTTACACAGGGAAGATAATATCAAACAAAGTTTACAGAATACATTGTCCATGAGACACATAATTTTTTATTAGGATCCCTCACATTTGGTTATTGGAGTTATATATATAGATATACACTGAGTTCAACATTTTACATTGGAAAAATAAATTTGGCAGTGCTCTTTGGTGGAAAAATGATGTAATGTGAGGAATAGCAACACCGGTTCTCAATTACTTCAAACATCTCTTTTGCATTTCTGTACTGTCGTTTCTTGTTACTTATCTGCCAACATGCATATAAGCCAATACTGATGTATCTGTGATAAGATAATATCAGCTGACGTCTTGAGCTCTAGTATCTCGCAATCTGAGATGGCTTAATCTAAACCCATCAATCCACCTGATATGCAACAGTGTGCTAAGACATGAATATGCAGCACATATCTACTAAGCCATATTAAAGTCATATATTTTGAGGCTTGGAGCATGCAATCTATTAAATATGATGTAGCATTTATGGGCAGCACACGGCCATCAGTACATGGACATACTTTAAAGGTAATTATGAGTGCTGCTGAGTGTAAATGCAGCATTAACTGTTAAAAAGGAGCTCAGTTTGGCTGTAAATATGATATGAACAATAGCAAAGTCAAGTAACGTCAAGTCAAGTAAACCCATTATTTCTGCAGCACTTTGATGCATGAAAGGGAAATGTGAATGTGACTATTCAATGTGAGTCAAAATGTGAAGTTTCCTATGAAGCCAATATTGCAGAAAAATATTTATTTGAATGGGCTGTGCGGGATAACAGTCAGGTTTACATCTGTAAAGCAAGTAAATGGTACAACAGTACCATCTACTTGGTTACAGTGGGTCAACAGGAAATCCACAAAACAATGGAAACAACCTATTTGTGCAAAATCAGTTCAGTTCAGTCAGTCACAAGAAGGAAATTCACAATTTATAACAATAAAAATATAGCACATACTGTAGGAAGCTGGCAACAGCATAAGAGCTGGAGTTAGAAGGCAGAAATATAAACAAGCAGACAACTACGTTGGTGTGTCACAACACTTAACTGATATTACCAAGCACATAAACACTGACTGAAATGATTGATGTAGTAGGGGTGTTTGCCCGAATACAAATACATTATTCAGCAAAGCACAAATAGTGGGTTTTTTACGAAAATTTATTTTGTACATATATTTTTTAAATTATTTGTTTTCGGGAAGAAAAAAAAACATGTCAAATACCAGCGTGCACGTCGGTTACATCACTATCTAAGTCTCTCTCCTCGGCTCCACTGTTACGTCTATTAGCAGGTTTCAACAAGGGGAGTCACATCCACCTGCTACATGATGCACATGTCCTTATTTGGACATCACTCCCAGAGTTGGGGGTCTTCCTCAGAGATAAAGCTGAGCTATTGACACACGCCAAGTGCTCCCAAGGGACTCTCCATGACCTGTTGTTCCCCTTCTTCTTTCCACAAAGTTAGGTTGTAAAAAGTAAGCAGTAAATGAAAAGTGCAAAGCAATAATCGCCTTTTAAGTTCTTCGGTATATGTTACATGCTGTTCTGTCTCTGTGTTATGGGTGTATAAATAGGTAGAGGTCTGTCTGCCATGAGGTGATGAGTAAAATTCTAGCTCTTTATTACCTGGGAGACTCAAGTTCAAGACGCGGTGTGACCTCCTTTGTAAGGTATTTTATTCATGAACACTTATTGTACACTTTAATTTTCTAACATTAAAAGCGTGGGAAAAACAAACAGGCTTTTAAAGCCTCTTTCCACTTCTATTTGAAAGCAAATACATACAAATATTTTTTCTGCCTCAACAACTACAGATACAAATACAAATACTGGGCTCTCTGCACATCCCAATGATGTAGGCTACAGAACAGTTATCCCCAGCATCTCAGGGGAAAGTAAACCCAATAGGAAGGGTTCATGTTGTGCCAAGCTGCAACCACAGGCCTACAGCTGATATGACAAACAACAGAGGTCAGAGATACCAGAATAACGGAAGACGCAGCAGCAGGGAAGGTGGTACAAACAAGATCAATCACCAAAATCCTCCTTATCAGATTTGAAACATTTTGCAGTATACGTCAAAGCAGCAGCAGCTTTAGAAGAGTCTCTGGATGACCAGTGCAGCCTTGCAGAGCAAAAGAGTAGCATAGCACTGACTGCTTAAAGGAAAAGTGTTGTTTAATACAATTTAGGGTCCTGTTATCCTAGTTTTGGCCAGCATTTCTATCAGTTATGATAATCCTGTACTCACCAGAGAAACTGCTGATGTGGGAGCCCAAACAGGGCAAGAAACTATAAGTCCAAGAGGTTGTAAACAAGCCAATGTTTTAACCAGATTAACTGAACCACTTCATGTGGAAGTAAAACAGCTCACCTGAAATGTTGGTTATAGTGTCTCATTACACAGAGAAATTATTTCTGTGTACAACTATGGCAAGTTGAACCAAGAAGTCTGCTTGTAAATTGAAGTATAATGAACATTTACAATGGACAGTTTGGGTAGTGATTTTTACCACATTCGCCCTTGTTTACTCTTCCACTAAGCTGGGTGTTTGTTTAAAATTTGTATCTTCCAACTGCTGTTTGGCTGTCACTACCACATTATTACATCAGTGAAATACCTGTATTTGTTCATCTCTGATGCTAACAAATCTCTTCTTGAATCTTTTTATCTCTCCTCACTTTTCTTAGTTAAAAAAACAATGTACTAAACATTTAGGTAGCAGTCTTTTCATTTTCATATGGCATTGACAATTGCGGTTTTTGATAAAATGACACTGGCAGTAGATTATATCACCTATAGGCTAACATGAAAGGCCCATCCAATCACAGAGCTTCTAAAAAACTAGGTCAGTACTAGTCAATATCTTTTTAAATGTTCTCTAGATTATGTGACCATTGGATATTTATTGTGAATGGGTCTTGTTCACCACCTTGTTTCTGAGTGGTAGCAGCTCATGATTGTGACGCTGCTTTTAGTTAGCCTCAAGTTTATATAATGGTGAAACAAAGCACTTCATTGTTTGTCACACAATGATACTGAGGAATAGAAAAAAAAGAAAAAAACTCACATTCACCTGTCACTCTCAAAGATTTGTTCCTGTGCTATATTCCTGGTTAGCAGGTTAGTCAGTGCACTTTTCACTGGCAGTGAAGAACATACAACAGGAAAAGCACAGATGTAAATGATAAAGTTAAAGGACAGGTTCACAATTTCACAAGTCTGTCTTAAAACAATAGTGAGGTGTATAATGAAATAGGTTTTTCTGGCTGTAATCATTCCTCCTGTTCATACTGGCTATTAAAAGATACCCCTTCAAATGTGCTTTCAATGTAAGTGATGGGGGCCAAAATCCACAAGCCTCCTTCTGTGCAAAAATTTATTAAAAGTTTATCGAAAGCTAATATGAAGCTTCAGCTGTCTAGAGACAGCTGTTAAGACTGTTAATGCGGCAGATATCCACTTGATGACTCAGACTGCTGAAGCCTCATATAAGCTGCAGATAAACTTTTAAATGCATTTTTGCACAAAATGACTGTGTGGACACAGTGTGGATTTTGGCCCCCATCACTTACATTGAAAGAACATTTGATTGAGATCTTTTAATAGCCAGTATGAACAGGAGGGATGATTACAGCAAGGAAAACCTCTTTCAGTGTTCACATGGGCACTAGACTGTTGTTTTAAGACAGACTTGAAAAATTGTGAACCTATCCTTTAATGATGGCTAAATGCTATTTAGCTACTTCAGTTTAAGGGCCCTGTGGTTTGTGTATGCTGCTTTGCTGTCACACTTGAATAAGATGGAGCCATCATTAATGTTGTTAATAACACCTTTACTTTTCCCGCAGCATTGGGACAGAGAGCCAGCATACGATAAAGTGGAGGCAACAAGAGGATTTGGTCAGGAAAAGATAACTTTATTTATTCTGGGATACATACTCTTGTTATATTTGATTACTTGTCAGATAGAAAACACAGTAGCTTTTCAAAATAAAAGCAATGTCCATTTAATTAATTATGGTTTTTAAAACACACTTCAATAAATATTTTTCTTCTTTTGGTCTTCTTTTCTATTTTACAAAAAAACATACAGTGACTGTAAGAACAGTTGAGGGAACAATACTGGATTAAAGGTCAGCGAAGTAGACACAGGCCAACACAGACACTGCAGATGCTGTAACATAGAACCTAAAATACCTTCACATATTTCCAAGTGTTTTACACAACTTTGTCCACATCACCATGGCAGGTATAAACAACTCTCCAATTATTCAAATGAATGTTAGTAAGCGCTATTTGACCACAGATCTGCAAAGATAGATAGCATTACACACTGAAGAGCACAGAGAGAGCTAGCTGTAGGTTAAGACACATGGGTAACAGAGATACAGAGCAACCCCAATGCAGCACCCTGCTCCTGGATCTGTCTGCAACTCTCATCCTGGAAACTCCAATCGAATGACAATGAGAGACTGAACTTTACATAAACCTGTTCCTCTGTTAGGGGTACGCAGGATAATAGGGCCACACTTCAGGGATCAGGGTGCAACGTTGGGTTACAGATGAGATACAATATACATCATAGTAAAGCACTGTAGTGAGTGGCTGACTGCAGTGCCTTTTGAAGAGGTAAACACTCATTTTTCAATACTGCAAAATGAACATGTCGGGTAAAGTGTTGTGAAAAACCAAAGTGCAGTGACACATGAAGCAGTTGAGTGTGTGTGAGCGGCATGGAGAGGCCAGGAAAACGCTATGTATGTAAATCCACACTTCTGTATGTTTAAAGGATCATGTTGATGCAGTTTCATGTATGATTTTTACAAAAAAAATCCTGTCTGCTTTGCCTTACTGCTGTCTGCTTTCCAAAACTTGCAAAACAACCTGCAGGAACTTGAAACTTGCTTGAGATAAGTGATGCATCGCAGTGAACGTAACGCTCGGTTTCATTTAATGTAAAACTTACATTATGATGGTGAGCTGATGCAACAGAAAGCATTGATCTAATTTGAAAAATCTGCTGCTGTGGTGCAACCATGTGCTGCTGAGAAGTTCAGACATCCAACCCTTAAAAGTTGGCTGCTGCACAGCTTTACATTAATGAACTCCGCTGTCAGAAATTCAACATGCACGAAGCAAAACTGTACTTTGTCAGAGGGATAATGTCAAGTTGTTTGCTCCTGGCATTAAAACGCTAAATAAAAAGGGAACTGTTTTTCAGTGTTTATCACAAAGATTCAGTTGCAGATCCATGCATTTTTATTTGCATCACCACAATATGATACTGTAACTTCCTGACAAAAATAAACCCAGGCAGGATGTTCACTGAAATGGATTTACCTTGAGCAAGTCTCTGCAAGCTCATTTTCACATCATACAGACAAAACTGAAATCAATATATGCCTGGAAGCTATAAAAGCACAAATCTTAAATACTGGCATGGGTTTTGCTATTGCAAGTACTGTATACAGTAGATGATTTGAAGTACTGTAAGCAGGCTACAACATGCAAAAACACAGATATGGCCATCTTGGATCACACAGCTCAGTTGTTATATGAGCCTGACACACTGCGATGATCTGTCTCCACTGAAATAACAAGCTGCCATTTTCCTGTTATTGCATGTTGCCTTTGTTGTAAGCTGCAGCACGGTCATCACTGTCAAGATCTTCTTTGTAAATTAAGTACATACCTAATGAATTATTTTGAGGATGAGGTTTAACTTAACCAGAAGAGACCTGATTACTGAAACCCGACCCAGCAACCCCCAAACCCTGTGACCTCCAACTTTTCCGTGTCTCCGCAGGTAAAGGAAATCCCATTGCCTGCTTACTCTTTGACCCACTTGTATTCCCCGTGTCAGCAGGCATGTAAACCGGAACACAGAAAGCTAATACTGTGGTTTGTTTTACTGGAGCTGATGTATCATTAATGCAGAGGCATCTTCCTCGCAGGTACAGTAAGCAGATCTCTGCCAGAGGACGCTCCTATGATCTTTTAAAATGTGTCGTTTTCGGATACATGAGCATGCCTCTCAGGGTCGCTGGTGATCCTCTGAACAGTTCCTGAAGCTGCTGTCTGCTTCAGTGCATTTGACAGGAAATATGGCGAATGGTTTGGCAATGACTGAGTATGTAGAAGAACCAGTTTGCATCATCAGGCCAAGAATTAGGGCACCGATGATATCATGACAGTCATAAGCACACCAACATATAATACACACACCTGAGGCCTCCAGTGAGTGTTATTAATAGACCACAACAGCAGGTGTTGTCACCCTGTCTATTGCTCACAGCCAATTATGATGCTCTGCAGGTGTGCCCGACCAACCACACATGCAACCAACAGTTAATCCAATATCAGTCCCTTTTTCTTTCTACCCCTTCACCTTTGCTCTCTCTCCAATATACATCTTCTACTTTTAGAGGTGTATGCCTTCTCTCAGACACACACACACACACTCACATGGAAATGTTATTAGGTCAACCTCCTCCTGTGGCTGTGACTCAGTGTACCAGCTCTGTCACTCCCCACCTGGAGCCACCAGAAGGGCAGCAGGGACAAGAGGATGGAAAAAAGTGAAGGTTAATGGTATTAAAAAAAGAAAAGGAATGTGTTGATCAATGAAAGGCAACAAAACAGTGCACGGCAATATGGGATGTCATTCAGAACGTACAGTAGTCCTGCACAAGCACTACACAGGGGCTAAACAGGTTAGTAAACCTCACTGTCATCATCATGTTTCAGTGTTTCTCATTATGTTTTTGTTCAGCTCAGCCCTGTCTGCTGCAAAATGTCACCCAGGCGTGAGCTGTTACAATGTTTAGCTGTGGTCCTCATCTCTCATCGGGCCGCCTTCCAGCCTCCGTCAAATAAACATTCAAAATGTCTTCTTTTCAATAAGTTGCCTGTTAGCCTCACATACTTTTCATTGTCGGCTGCAGCAGATTTCTGTAGGAATAAATCTGTTTAAAAGAAATGTTAAAAGGTTCTGCAGGTGAATCCAAGTGAACCTTTTCAAACACACCTGCTTTACTTGGTCATTTTAAATGACAATGTCAACTTTGTCAGATGAAACCCTTGTATCTCCAAAATGTTATCTTGTGGGAACTATGAAAATACCTTTGTTTCAGGTGGATGATGATGCATTTTTTTGGCATTATCCAAAGTTTTCAGACGTGTGTGACATTCAAGGAGGTATTTCTAATCAAGTTAGCTTAATCTTGTGTGTTAGCTACTGTAGCATCACTTCTGTCAAGTTTGGTTGAGACGCAGCATTACAAGATACAAGAATACGAGTACAAAAGCTTAAAAGAACAAGTATCAGGTGTTTTCCTGCGTTAAGAAGAAACACACGTTTACACTCAAAGGCCGAGAAGAACGCCATCACTGACAGGTAAGCAAAACTATGATCAGTAGCACCTGCTGTACACCATTTTTGTAGTTGTTTTCATACACATTTAGAAGCATCACTGAGTTATAAAGTTAATTATATTGTTTTCAATCCTTCAGTCAGCACACATTGAGTTATACAGCCTTATGGACTTTCTTATAACATACCACTATTGTTATTATTGCTACATCAATACAGTGTACTTCATCAACTGGTTAACGTTGCTCTTCCTACACACAAACACACACATGTACAGATTCTAAGCATCCATTACCCCAAATGTTAGTACAGTGAGGAGGTTATGTGATCCACACATCTACAGCAGACCTGTAGTCCTACAGTATCACAAACATCACACACAACCTCTCCAATTACTGTGTCTCTCGTCCTCGTCACCTCATTCCTCGTGTTTCAGCCGTCCCCTTCTCCAAGTTAACATGACAGCCTCAAAGGCCATCAGGGAGGAGATAACAAGAACCTGTGGTTACGTGCTTCTGCTTGTTATTTGACACAATGAATAAGAGTATAGAAGTTGGGTGAGAGAATGTGTGTGTGCTCAGAGTTGCAAGGGGATCTGTATAATTTAAGTAATGTCAGAACTACTCCAGTTAAAATTCAGAATAAGAATTTATATCTGATGGGTCCTTGTGAGATTTTTTTATTTTTACCATGTATCAACTAATCTGTCAAGTAATTTCTGGGTCCAGGCCTCATACTGCCAGAAAAGAGATCCAGAGGTCAGTCTTTGCTATGAGATTGAAGTCTAGAGATATGAAATGCTTAGATGAATGTGACTTTCCACCTCTCCAAACTCCCAAACCTCATTAACAATCTTTGATATTGTAGATAAGTTCTGTTTCTCTCCTAAAATTCATTCAGAAACTAATTTTGGTGGATGGTTTTGGAGAAAATTGACGTCACCAGAACCAGAGTGACCATTTTTTCCCAGTGTGAAAACCAGAAGCAAAGACAAAGACAGCCTAGTGAGGGGATCATGTCGATGTCTGAGTGAAGGAGAGAACTGTAATCCATAGAGCTTACTATGTGTCTGTCTGAAGTCATCCTTGACTATCCAAAACCACACTTGATAAGGTGATTAAAACCTTTAGCTGGAGGAGGACTGTGGGTTTTCTACATTAAGCTACTGCAGTTACATGTAAAAACAAAAGTATGAGAACCTTAAAACTTTTATGAGTTTTAAAAAAGTAGTACACTAAAATTTGAGGCTACTGGTATTAGTTACTCTCCACCTGTGTGTTTTCTTGTGAGTAACATCCTTCAATCAATCTCTTATTTCTCCATTTGCAACACTGTAAACACACACACACACACACACACAGGCGGTCTTGTTGCCTTCTCAAGAGACGAGCTGAAATGCCGCTTTGTCCCATCAATTCTACACATTCCCTCCATTCTGCTGTACTTCTAAAGGGAAACTCCAGCCAGGCTGTGAACATCAGCTTCACGACAGCCCCGTTGTCACAAATTATTCAGGTGTCAAAGATTTCCTCTCTAATGAGGGAAACCCACTGAGTTACAATGTTGAGTCACGCATGTTCTCTCGGAAAAATCATCAAAAGTTCAAGGACCCGTGTAGAGCGTCTTTCTTTGCCTTCCCACCACGGAGTTACGACATTCACGAAAAGCCTCTCTGCAGGCTGGACCTTCAGTGACAAATTGATGAACTCACTGTAAGGCTTTAACAGATATACTGCTCTGGTCTAGGCTAGTCTAGACGCTTACTGCACTGAATAAAGGGATACACTCTGCCAGAAAGAAAATCCTCTGTCTCCTCTGGGGCTTTTTACACCCAGCCCAGCTTTTTTCCTTTTTTTTCTGTCTTTCTCGCTCTCATATCTCCTCGTCTCTGTTATCCTCTGTAATTACTCTGTCCACTCCCTTTTAATCTTTTGCAGCGTGGTGGACCCAGGGGGCTGTCAGATGCGTCCGTTGCCATGTGTGCTGCTTCGGCGGGCAGCCAGAGGGTGGGAGGAGTAGTGCAGCTCGGCCGTGGAGAAGATGGAGGATGAGGAGTTGGAGGAAGAGGAGGGGGAAGTAAGTCCAGAGGCTTCACAGGCCAGAGCTAGCTGCCTCAGAGCATCCAGGGAATCCATCTTGGCTCCTCGCAACAGATCACTCTGACCCTGCAGCACAGAGGCAGACACATGAGTCAGATTCACAGACGCATTACAACAAACTCCAAGTGAAGAAGAAGGTGGAAATTTAATGCTTTGACTTAATGACTGTGAATCCAGTGTTTATTGACTTTTACAGGCTGTTGTTACATGAGGTGCCCCTGCAATGTGATTGGCATGTAACTAAGCTTAACAGCTGCAGAAGTCATTAGCAATTGATTTAAAGCTGCATTGATAGATTTTTTTTTGCCACTAGGGGGCTCACTGACAAACACAAGTCTAATATTCACTCTCCTTTGGCTCTCTTTTGGATTCCACCAACTCCTAAGGGAAATATCCAGATTTGTAGCTGGTAAATACTCAACTATGTTCAACAGCTGGTCACTAACTTTGTCTTCCTGCCATTTGGTGCTGGGCAGGCAGTTCACAGTACTAAAAACAGCCGGCTGGAGACTCGGTTGATGAGAGCAGAGTTTGTCAGCCAGAAAACCAAAACAAATAGCTAAAAGAGGCTACAAAAGTCAGAGAGCTGAGGGGAACTGCAGTGTTGGGTGATAATTCTCTGTGGTTTTACACACATTACGCAAAGTCATTTCATCCATTGTTAACATTGAAACATTGCCTATAGCAGATTTAACGTTTTGTACAAAGTTGAATAAGTTGTCTCTCTAGGTTGCCTTATCAGCTTGTGCAGTGTTCTAAAATGCTCATATCATGAGTCATATAACGGATCCAAATTTTTTCAGTGCTGAGAGAATTTAACCCTCAATAAGTACACTGGTTTCATTTTGCACACTCATCTGTCCTTTTCTTTATATCAGATCCACAGCTCCATTTTGACTGTAATGCTGTTAATGAGGGAACAATTCTACAGTTTTGATTCAATGCAGAAAATCCACCTCAGCCAAAGCTGACATGGTCATACATACAGAGGTCTGTAGGGTCAAACTGAAGTGGTCAGTTTAAAAGTTAGTGGGGCGTTTTATTGCAGTGATGAGGAATTACAATAACTAATCATTTTGTATTCACCATGACTGACTGCGGTTGGGGTTGGCTGAACCATTGAGTGCTTTGTGGCCTTGAATGAAGTGAGTTCCTCTTTATTGCATTCAACTTTGTATGGACAGCTACAGTAGAGTGAGGAAATCTGCCAGTGACTGAACATTTCAGCTTCACCATCACAAGTCAGTCTCAGACATGTGGTAATTAAAAATGAAAAGGATGAAAAACAAAAAAGCAGTACTTGTACCATATGAAAAGGGGTCCAGAGTTTTGATATACATTTTTTTTTTGTTTTCCAGTACCTTCAACACAGTGATGTTCCAGGTGAAACTCTCCACGGCTTTGCTTAACTTGCGTCCTTTCAGTCCCTCCTTCTCCCCAAGCCGAGGAAGCTCCTCATGGAAGTCCATGCCTGCAAAACACAAGAGTAAAAGAACAGGAGCTCTGCATCATCACAGAGGCGTGGGTGGACATCAACAATTCAAATTCAGGTGAGATGTAAGTGTGAGGTGATTTGCTCAGTTTATCTTTGTGACTAATATAAAATGTCAAGGGGAAAGTGTCAACAACCTGATTTGATAGGTTTGATGTCAGATACCGGATTTACATATTTACGCAAAAGCAAAGTGCCATCCCTCATGACATTTACATTGGCAGTTAAAGGTCAGGAGTTATCTAATGCTGTGAGAGGATCTAAAAATATACTGGTTTGACTGTGTACTATCTTTTCACTGGAAATGCTCACTGCACTGCTGTCATACTGGTGCGGTACACCTGAGAAAATCCAAAAGATTAATGTAGGACAAGTGCTTTCATGTGCAGATTTATTGTAAACAGCATTTCAAGCACAGATACTTGCTGGAGAATTGTCTTGAAAATATGTGTTTCCACGGATCCTCATTTCAAAAAGTGCAGATGAGATGGCCACTGTTTTATTTCTTCATTAGAAGTCCATACTGACAAACTTTTGGGAGTATCAAAATCACCACATGTGCTTTATTTCCACTTGTAGTGTTGTTTACTGACAGACTCATTCTCTGAGGAGTTGCCCTCATTAAGTTCAGCTGTTTGATGTTCAAGTCAGACTTGCTCATTTGGTGAATTTTTAGGATTTGCGAATATCTTGTACTGCAATCGTTTTATTTGTGAGCACTCATCAAAACTATTTTCACTCAGTTCATTATCACCTCATTTCAGCCTGAGCAGCCATTTATCACATGTCTCACCGGTCTGTGATTTTTACCTTCTCTCTGCACCTGCGCGATCCTCTCCTGAACAGCATCGGCGTTCTCAATCAGCTGTTTCTGGGCAGCAATCATCTGGACAGACAGGAAGAAAAGTTTGAGTTTAACCTCTTCAGCTCATTGTGAAGTCAATGTCGGGCAGTCAGGCACTTGAAGGTGTTAATATAACAAATATATAAGGCTTAATTTTAGGGAAATGTATTTATGATTACTTTTTGATGTAGCAGTGCATCCATAAAATACATGGCATGTTCCTTCTGATAAGTTTACTCACCATAAGAATTATACGTTTCTGAGTGTTATACACATTGTCAGGTTTCAGCAATTAACTGGGTGAGTACAATGTCATCATTACCCATTCAAGTGATGGTCAAATCTAAATAATAAAGCCAAGTTGTACCAAACCAGAATAATCCTTGAAGTCAAGAGGACAAGCGGGATTGATTTGACCACTCTGGGTTGAAAGTGATATACTCAGTTTTTGTTTTAAGTAAAAGAGTCTGTAGAAAGAGATGAAGGGAAAGAATCAAAGGATGGAAGACTGGCTTCAGGCTAGCAGTGAGAGAGAGAGAGATAGAGAGAGAGAGAGAGAGGAGGATGAACGTGTGATGACTAAGCCTTGAGTGTTTGTGTGTTTGCCCAGGAAGGCTGAAGAGGTGTGATGTTCGACTGGAGAGCGCACCAACTGCGGCTTCATAATGCTGACCTGCTGGGCTCACATTTGCTGGGTTCGCTCAAAGATCATCAACTCCGCTGACATGCATAAACACAACGTGACGGTTAGAAGAAAAGCACCTTCTCTGCACTAAGGTGTGTGTGTGTGTGTGTGTGTGTAGGTGTAATAGCCGAGTGCTGAAACAGGTGGGAGATATTCGTCCTGATCTAATGCAAGAGGAGATAGAGTGGGAGGAGACGCAGCTGGCAGTCAAGTTGTGTGTGTGTGTGTGTGTGTATGTGTGTGTGTACTTGTGGAGGAGTGTGGATGACTGTTTCATGCATGTCACCTCAGAGTGTCTTTCTGCATATTTAATGCCGCAGGACTGTGTAATTGCATGTGGGTATGTGTTGTGTGTGTGCACTCAGTGATGCAGTGTTAGGTATCAGAAAACACATTTTTAAACTTCTTTCTAACTAAAACTTTCTGACTGAATACATGTTTGCCAATTTCAAACTAGGGGTGCAACTAACAATTATTTTCATTATTGATTAATCTGTCAATTATTTTCTGGATTAAGCGATTAGTTGTTTGGTCTATTGAATGTCAGAAAATGGTGAAAAATGTCAATCACTGTTTCTCAAAACCCCAAGATGCAACCTAAAATGTCATGTTTTTTCCGACCAACAGTCCACAACCCACTGCACACAGCTTCACAAAACCACTAGCTGTATACTCTTAAAGGGGTCATGTCATGCACATTTCCAGGTCTATATTTTTATCCAGCTCTGAAAGCTTGATTCCACTTCTTTCTATTGTTCTTTACTAGAAATGTAAACTTCTCTAATGCATCCATACACATTCGAGCCCAAATCCGATCCGAAATATGAAAGCGGACAATGTAAACAACCCATGGAACAACCTCAGCAACAAAGACTATGGAACAGACGGCCGTTTGTAGGCATGTGCGAACAATCTGACGTCATTTCAATGGGAAGGAGAAGTAACTTTGCAAACAAAGCTGAAGCCTGGGCTTTTGACCTGAAGGTGGCATTTTTACATACGTTCACTTCAAGTTTTGAAATTTTGACACAACATAGACATCCGACATTATATTTACAGTATACAAATAAATGACAGAAAATTACAAAAAGCATTTATGTCCCCTTTAAGTCTTGTCAATTAACCTCATGAAAAGACCAAAACCAACAATACATTAGTCCGTCTTTCAATGCCTCACAACCTTCCTACTCTGTCTGTGGCTTTCAACGCCAAGCTCATTTGTACCTTATGAAGACATGAATCTTGTCTCAAAAATGGGTTACAAATATAAAGCTTAATGTTTAAAATGATTATGTATTTTCTTAACACAGCAAGGCACTTTATTTAAATTACCACCTTAAATAGGTGGACAGGTCATGCAAATAAAAAGGTGTGAAAGCAGAAGCTGTAGTAGGTTTACCCTCCACTACTCTGCACACTGTGAATTCATTGTCCTCCTTCCCCTTCCTTACCGTGTCGTAGGCAGCAAGCAGTTTGCGTGTCAGCTCTGAAAGGTTGACCAGGGGCTCCAGACATGGGTAGCCCTCCTTCAGCACCATGGTGGCACCCATGGTGCCCTCAGGGCTCTGCAGCCTTGTGGCAAGGCTCTGGATGCACTGCTTCAGTTTGGCCACCGTGGGGAGCCCACACTGCTCTTTGAAACTGGCGGTGGTGCTCTGGAAACAGTGTGAGAGCAAAAGACAAGAGAGAGACGAGCAGGAAGAAGAGGAGAGGGAAAATAGTATTAGATCAGATGTACAGTTCCGGCTGTAAAACTAAGCAGGGAAAGGTCAGAAAGGGTGACACACTTCCCCTCCTTTCCCCTGTCATCTGCTGTCTCTCTTGTGAATTAAATCAATATGGCAGTCATTGCCCCTTTTAATCCACTGAAATCAGCCTTAGCTTAAGCGCATTTGGCAATAGAGAAGACAATATGGCATAAATGTGGAACAGAAAATCATAGCATTTTGAGTGTTTTTCAACTGCTGTAGGTGTGTCAGGGTGCAAAACTGGGTCAGTTACCAGATCTGACGGGGACAAAAAAATAACCGTCATATGCTTATCTGTTGAAATTCCATTTTGGGTCACTTCATAATGAAGGCAAAAGATTTATTTTTGAACATGCAAGAACTAGAATAGGAACCTCTGCTGTCTACGTCAACACCATTTGCCACCTGGCAGAGCCCCAACTGGACTAGCGATTATCACGCCCCACCTGTGTGGGAGTGTGAGCATGACTGCTGTGACAGACATAGAGCGATAGAGGCATGATGAATAATAACAGACTGTGGCAGATGAGCCCACAGCTGTACTCATGGCAGGGAGAAAGAGACAGAGGGAAGGAGAGTTCATGTCATAGGGTAAGGACAGTGATACTGAAACAGGCAGATTAAAAGCTGTTTGTGAATGAACAAATTGTGTTTCTGTGTAAGACTGAGTGTGTGTGTGTGTGTGTGTGTGTGTGTGTGTGTGTGTGTGTGTGTGTGTGTGTGTGTATGTGCATAAGCGGGGTTTGTGTGGGAGGGTGTCCAACTGACTGGCCAGGCTATTGTTTTAGGGTTGGGTGATATGTGAGACCATAGGGATTTATCTAGGTATTGGTTTGATTATACCATTTACACTGAGGAAGCTATTTAGTGATTGTGTTCAATATTGCAAATCAATGAGCAGGACTGCTTTATGGCAATATTGGATTTACAGGATTTTTCCATTGATGTGTTGAATTACCTTGATTGTTCAGGTAACTAAATTAACCAATAATGACGTTTCATTTTGGTTATTTGATCTATAAATTTATACAACATGGGCAAAAATACGTGGACACCTGAACATTGCAACTACTATAATTGCTGAACATCTTATTACAAAACCATTAGCATTAAAGGAATAGTTTGACATTTAGGGAAATACTTTTATTTACTCTTGACACAGGTTAGATGACCAATACAAGTAAGTATAGAGCTAGAGCCAGTAGCTGATTAGCTTAGCTTAGCATAAAAACTGGCAGCACTGGGAAAATGCAAAAATATGCCTAACAGCACCTCTAAAGATCTACTACTTAACTTGTTATATCTTGTTTGTTTAATGAATACACAAATAGAAAAAATATTCCTCTTGATGTTATGTGCTGTTGACTATTTCTTGACGAACAACAACCGAAAGCATGAGGTTTCCAGGCCACCAGCAGAGATACTAAACAGATATCCTGGGTAGATGGATAAACTGTTTATCAAGAAACTGTTATGGCAGGAAACCACAAACTGTTCAAAGAGATATGAGATATGACATGTTAATTAGTGAGCTTCAAAGGTGCTGGTTGGTGTACTTTTGAACTTGAACCAGAAAAAGTCAGGCTAGCTGTTTCCCTCTGCTTCCAGTCTTTATGCTAAGCTAAGCTAACCAGGTCCTGACTCAAGCTCAATATTTAACACACAGATATAGGATCTTCTCATCTAACTTTCAGCAAGGAAGTGGAAAGGAGTAGGCCTACTCTTCAATTTTCCAATCTGGCTGCAGGATTTTGCTCCCATTCAGCCACAACAGCATTAGTGAGGTCGACCACTGATGTGGGGTGATGAGGTCTGGCTCGCAGTGGGCGTTCCAATTCATCCAAAAGGGGTTGAATTGGGTGGAGGTCAGGGCTCTTGGCAGGCCAAGTACCAAGTGTTGTGCGACCAGGTTCTATTTTTACTGTTATTTATAAATGCTTCATAATCCTCCTCCACTCTTCTTACTGGCTCTTCTTTTGTCACTAGCTCTCCTCCTCCTCCTCTCTCTCCCTCTTATTCACCCTACAGAGAAGTCTCAGGTAGGGTCTGATTTCAGCACAGTCATATAAGCTTCTCCAGTTCACACTCATAACCAGACATCTTATGAACAGAGCCTAAAAATACAAAGCTGAGTGACACCTGATCTGTGGTGACTCAGCTGTTTGCATTTCCTTTAACCTGCCTGGCTGGTGTTTGCCACATAAGCCAAAAAACCACAAAGTGCCAGAAAAAGTGTTTGTTTTTGCTTTGTTAACTCCTTAAGAGTCAGTTAACCAAAATACAGATAGATTTTGTCACATGTGCCCAGGTTTTCATCGCAAAAATTTGATTTTGTTGGTGTGAACAGCATTGAAAAACTCAGCAGCAACCAATGTCCTGATTACTCTGCATAATCCATTTAATTTCATTTTCATTTAATGTTTACCAACAGTCCAAATGAAAACTGTTATAGGGTGGTCTGTGGATGATCCAGCACAGACGGGACGTTATTTGACACTACTGCTGAGTTATTCAAATGAAATTGTTTGATTCAGAGGAAAAACCATACGGACAAAATTCCTTTCACCTCAAATTTATCAGGTTGGCGGCATAAGATTTAAAGGTGAATATCTTGAAACCTCCACACATAAAACCAAAACTATCTGCATGGCAAAATACAACAAAAGGTGAGTAGTGAGTAAACATTGTCGGTTATCATTGTCTTCATAGTTCCAACCCATTTTCTCACCTGAGCTTCCTCCCGCAGGTCCGTCACCTCCTTGAGCGGGGCACTAGCCTGTTTGAAAGTCTCGTCCACCACTTTGATGCCTGTGTTCCTCAGCGTGACATACTCTCTCCCCCGCCGCCCCACCCTCCTCACCGACAGACCTCGGCGCTGGGCCTTCCCGCCACCTCGCCGGTTGGTGATCGCCACGTGGACAAACAGGCTGGTGTGGGGTAAGGGGTCTCCTGCCATGCCCAGCAGGGGAACATTGCGGTAGCCAGGCTGAAGGCACTCAAAGGCCACGCTGTACTGGCCAATGAAATCATCTCCGATGTAATCATCATCCAATACCACAAAGCGCAGCAAGGCCAGCTCCGGCATGTTCACCTGGAGACAAGAAATGGATAAAGAAGTTGAAATCCATTCATGCTGCTGTGCTCAGTATAAAAATAAAACCATGGTCAACAAAACATAATTTCAATGTTCTGACCTAGACTGTCACTGCCTACCTC
This sequence comes from Thunnus thynnus, assembly GCF_963924715.1. NCBI lineage: Eukaryota > Metazoa > Chordata > Actinopteri > Scombriformes > Scombridae > Thunnus > Thunnus thynnus. Next base: position 26,560,044 of record NC_089527.1, read on the forward strand.
GGCTGCTTCTGAAGAATACACTTTTGCATTCTGAAACCTTTTCATTGAAAATTGTATGAAAACTTTGAATAACTTTGTGGTTCTTATTGAAACCTGGTTCTTGCTTTGGTCATATCATCTGAGTAAGAAAAGAAACCAAAATGTGTTTTTCAGAAGATTTATGTTGCCATAAAATCTGAGGTACTTTTTTATTTAAAGGTAAAATAAAATATACAAACATGTATATATTTCACAAAACAATCTGACCTCAAAGTCCATTTAGCAGCTGTTTTGGAGCTTTCAATCATATCACAAGATCTTCAGATCATCAGAGGATGGAGTTTGCCTTGTTGTCATGGACTTGCAGATTTTTCTGAGCACTTCTCATTCATGTTAAAAGTTGAGATTTTGAACCTCATTTACAATTCAAAGAAAGCTGGGCAAACTATTCACTGATGAAGACTATGTTATATGATCAAAAGCCCCAGAAGAGTGAGTGAGATTTCCCAGTTGAGATTGTTTTGCCAACCAAAGTCAAGAATAAACTTTGAACCACATCAAACACATAGTATTCTTGTACCACTCCGATGTAAATACTCCCCTCCCCTGTATGAACTTATTATTGCACATTTATATATTTTTTTTGCTGTATCACTACTGTCATTAGTAAAGCTTGGCTGCACTTTTGAGCACCAGCTCCCATTAACCACAATAGTGGACCATATGTGTTTCAGCATCAAGGAGAATCTCAGTCTCTGTTGTTTTGTCTTTTAACTTCCTGGAGAGGGAATGTATTGCATTATGTAGATTGACTCTTGCTGCTTGTGATCACCTTGTGCCTGCATTTAAGCAAATATCTCACCAGTTTCACAATACAGCGTAGAGTGTGAAGGACTGACATAGCTGGAAGAAAATGAGAGACTTTACTCTACAGCTGTCTGACAAATGTCAACTTTTATTTACATAGCAGTGCTAATTAGATGAGTTTTCCTGCACAGCGGCGAGATCAGCTGCTCATACTACTGTTATAATAATCTTAATGACTGGTTGAGTGATCGTTTGTGTGGCTATGTGGATATCTGTGTTTCCCTGGACAATAAAATCTGTCTGTCAGTCATTTTTGAAGAATGTAAATAATGTTAATAACTTAATAACCTGCATCATCATACTGACAAGTTCAAAGCTCTTGAAATTTTGACCACAGAAACATCAAGCTACTGCTGCAAAACAAAGTAAGCTACAGTACTTGAGCTAGTAGTAATGCGGAACATAACTTTGTGCTACAGATCGTCTTTTTAATCTGATATCCGTGGTTGTGTCAAATCATATGAGAAATGTGCACAAGTGTTCCCATCTTTGAGAAATGAATAGCATGCTATGTGAACCAATCAGGACCACAACTTTTTATTTAACTATAGCCAGTAATAGCAACTGGAGGTTAAGAGACAAAACAGGAAACAAAACCAACAAAAACGTTCAACCTTCACTTTCAGGAATCAATAGGCGGAATCAAAAAGTAGTTTCTTATAAATTTAAACAGGTTCCTGATACCCAAACATCTAACAAGCACATGCACCTTTAAATCAAGGTCTCGACTTAAAGTCTACATTAATTAATTTTTGGCCACTTGGTGGCAGTGTAACAAGCTGTAAACACAACACTGACATATTGAAAGTTGTTCTAGCAAATGTGTTAGCAAAAAGTTGCCTACTTACACATACAAGCATTAGCTTTGGTATTCACTTGAAGTCAAGTTTCTGTCCACCTGACAAATTTAAGTCCACTATTCAGTCTCCCTTTTACTGTTTTATTGCACCAACTCCTGTGGTAAATTTCTGGCTCTTTAGCCGTTAAATGTTCCACTACATTTGCCACTATTTCCTTGTCTGGCACTTGTCTGGTGGTAGGCAGGTAGTGTAAAGTCATTTATCAGAGTTTTTCCACAGAAAACAGCTGCCTGCTGTTGCTGGAAACAGGGTGCATCAGAGCTGTTAGAATGAGTCAAACCAGTAAACAGTAAAGGCGTGGACCATTCACAGTCATTTTTTCCATTTCTTATATAAAAAATTAATTAGTGCAGCTTTAAATTCTTTCTTTTTTATCAGTTCAACACTGTACAAAAATAAATGCATCTGTTTGCAGCTCAGCAGCACAATACATTTAAGAGCTGGAAAGATTCAGTGCTACTGAAACAACCTGCTTTCCTTCCTAATTACTAAGTACTAGGAAAAATCAAACCTGTTATTTACATCTCAGATCGCACAGTGCTAAATTGCATTCTCTACGATGAGCAACCTCATTTGTTTGATCATCTAGGCTTTTAAAAGTTTAATGTCTGTCATCTGAGAAGGTGCAGACACGTACACAACATTTAAATGTATCTGTACATTATTCATCTGTCTTTGATTTAGGATCATCAAGTCCGCTCTTATTAAGAGCAAAAAGACGCACTTCATTAAATGTTTACAGCAGTGAAGGGTGATCAATTAGTCACAGTATTCAGCAGAGAAGTTCAAACACCATATCCTGTTATGAAGTGTCACTCATGAAGCTGTTGAGGCACAGTGTTAATGTTAATTACACGGTACAATAAAAGGAGCATCCTGCCGTACTGCAGTGGGAATACTGGTTGAAATATTACATTTCAGTTCACATCTTCAGAGGACTTTACCTTCCTCGCGGCAAATAAGGCTACGAACACCCGCACATGTAAGCACAGACAGTCACACACACGCTAGTGTTAGTGGGAGGACAAATGATGCTGGGAGTGTGTCTCTGCATATTAATTCGTGTGGAGGAACAGAGCGTGAACAAATTTCACAATAAAACGTTATCAGCTAATGTCTCTGTTTTTCTCTTTACAAAACCTGATACAATCTCACACACACACACACAAACCGGATGTTTATAGCAGAAAGCAACATCAATCTATCATTTCCTACAGAGAATGAAGATGAACTTGCCCCAAGCTAGAGTGTGTGTGTGTGTGTGTGTGTGTGTGTGTGTGTGTGTGTGTGTGTGTGTGTGTGTGTGTGTGTGTGCATTGCATCCACAACAATAAAACCATATGAAGTCTTCAGGCTTAGAAGGAAATGAACTCAGGCAGCACAGTTGAGACACTGATTCCTTCACAAATATTGAGATGAGTTTGCATGTGTCTGACATTGTGTCTGTGTGTATGTTCTGTCAAATCTGTTTAAATTTATGTTATGATGTTATAAATGTTCTGGAGGCCACAAGACGAGTGCAGCAGTAAAAACACTCCATTTGTTCTGCTCTTTGATAAAAACTCACTTGTTGAACCCCCAAACAAAAATTGAACAGTTATTCATTTGGTTAAATATTTATATCCCTGAACCTGAGTGGCTGTCACTTCATTCAGGGGCCACCACCTACGAGAGAAGCGGCCTTCAAAGGTGTTGCCTCAAGACTCGCTGTGATGCAAAGGGAGCCTTTCCAGATCAGATTAGACTGAATATAACTGAAATAGCTGCTAACAAGAAAAAACAGTAGAGTTTATCCTTGGCTTCTATTATTTACACCCACCAGCAGAACTGGAGACTTGATACTTGACTTGGATTTGGACCAAAAGACTTAAAAACAGCTCTGCCCTCCTGTGTCCTTTTTTATTGGTCCAGTTTGTCATGTGTTTACTAGTAACCAATGACAACCTAAAAGCAAACACATGCTAAATACGACATGGTCACATTTCTTGATTTAAGGTGATGAAAAGGAACACTTGAATGCACCACTTAACGAATGACCAGCACTGCAAACTGGATACACTGGATGCATCATCAGAAATCCAGACCGATGACTCTATGTATTTTGGGAAAACGTTGTTGGACAGGCCTTGTCAAACTATAATAATGTATTTGGTCTTGAAACGCAAACTTCAAAGGAGGCAGCTCCTGAACTGGGACACAGCCAGAGGGACAGAGGGACAGACACTCAGGTACAGTATATGTCATTTCATGAAAAGGAAACAAAATCACACAGACACAGAAATGTACCCAACCCTGTCCACATGCACTACCATCATACTGTACAGATGCATCAAAGCATAAATCTGGTGTTATTTAATATTTTTCTTATGACAAATCCCATGAAAACACCAAAAACAACAATATATCAGTCCTATTAACAAGTACTGTCTGTGTGGCAAAAGCCTGGTACATCTTATTCATCTGGGCCATAGAGCTCCATTGTTATACAAAAACTGTTAGAAGCACATATGAGCCACACACATTACACTTCCATGAACATGTGCACCAGTGTATTCTGAATGGTTCCCACATACACTGTCACTGCTGCCGTATGTATTCATACTAAGTGCACCAAATGTGTATTAATGCACAGCTGAAAGTTGTCCCCAACAAATGCACTATTCACTCCTCTTTGAGTAACATTTACTAAAAACTGTTTTAGTAATGAAACTACATATTCGATTGACACCTGCAATAGGAATGAATGGGCTCGGGGGCTCAATGCCACAAACAGGGTAGAGACGTCAGAGAGTAAGAAACAAACTTACGCAATGTCTTCTCACATGATTTTGTAATAAAAATAAATTTAAAAAATCTAGAATAATGCGAAACTTTGACATACACTCACATACACACATAAACTGACATGTAGGGCCATGTTAACGTTTGACATGTTTCACAAATGTCTGAGTCTCTTGTAGTAAGAGGGAGAGGCCGGTGATGGATGGAGGAGCAGAAAACATGTCACACTGACTGAACGAGGACCGGGCTGCCCCTTAGGCTTTGACTGCACTGTTGTAAAGAATATACACCCTCTGTGTGTGTGTGTGTGTGTGTGTGTGTGTGTGTGTGTGTGTGTGTGTGTGTGTGTGTGTGTGTGTACCCAAAGATGACTCCAATCCTGTTCTCTTCTCTCGTTTTCAATTTTTCAGCAACAAGCCCATGGCTGAGCAGAGAAGCTCTGTGACAGTTAATTCAATCACCAAATGCTATTCAATAACCAAATGCTCTTCTGTAAGGACAGACAATCTGAGACACTAGACAGTATCTCAGGCTGAATCTCTATTCTTACTTTATCCTTACATCTGGAGTTGTTGGTTGTCTGGAGTGTACTCAATTTCATTTACTCACAAAATGGCTGTGGACATTTCCTTATTGAAATCCTCCTCATCCTAAAACTATGTTTTCAAACTTAACCAAATAGTTTTTCCTAGTAGAGTTTTATGCAAATGCAAATAGAAAAGTCTCTTAAATGGAAAAAAAACAGCTTTTTGCAAGTGGATCCTTATTTACATAATATAAGCTTGAGGAGCAAACATCTAGATGAGAATGTCCAAATTAAGATGAAGAGCAAATGTCTGAACTAGGTTTCATTTCACCTCAGTTGGCCACAGAACCCAATTTTTAAGTTCAAAATGTTAATGTATTGTAATTTCAGTGCACCTCTCATTAAATGCACTATTTATAAACCAAAACAAGTGTTGCTCATTGGGAGACCTGATTGATAAGAAATAGTTCACCCATAACAATTCACTTCCATGATGCATTTCATCACAGTTTCATATCACAAAATACTGCACCATAATACACTGTCACACCCATACCGTGTAGACGTAATATGTGTCTTATGAGTGCAGATAGCTGACACACTGTTTCTCAATGGGGCTTAGGAAAATAACTGGTGTTAGTTTGCACTGTGAGCGTGTCTAAGTGTTACGTTACGGAAGTGTGTGCTTATGTGGCTGCACGGTGTCAGAGCCTGCAGGACAAAGGATGAAGATATATATAAGAGGGAGCTTCAAGAGGCTGTTACAAGGTTGCAAGACCTCGAATGTGTGTTAATACGTTTGTTTGTGTGTGTCTTTTCTTGTCTGTGTTACGTGTGTATGAGTCATGGCACGCTGCCCTCCAGTCCCCCATCCGGCCTTGGGTTACAATCCAGAAGGCTATTGATAAAAGCAGAGCTCTCCTGCTTCTCCTCCTCATATTCCTCTGCTTCATCCTCGAATAAAACATAATGCAACAAGGTTTTATTCAAAAGGGGTTATCATCATCACACTAGTCCAGCTTGTTCATAAAGGTGCTTTCACACCAAGCCAGTCTGGTTTATTTTGAGCAAACCTTGTGTTTAACTGTTACATTTGGTTTGGTTTGTCCAGGCTGGTGTGATCCAAACAACCACACTTAGACCACTTCAGAGGATGAGTCAGTCCACCTCCAAGTAAACTCTGGGGCAGTTTGATTGTGATATTTGATGCTAAGCAGACTGATCTCAGAACTATGTGATAATGGATGTGACACTTCTGTGCATAGAAACTCTCAGCAGTCTCTGGTTATCTATAATCAATTGGTAACCATGGTGACACATAAGTATGTCAGTACATGATTGCTGGTAATCTTCCCCGATACAGATCAAGTAAAGAAGGGTTCAATCAAAAATATTTTGTGCTACGTTCGCTCTGTGTATTTTGGCAGTTCCTTATTCAAAAGTAGGGATGGAGTTCAACAGCACTTTATCGAATCCAAACCCCTTATCAAAACTTATCAGGTTTACATTTCAACATTTATAATCACTAAAATGTTATATTTATGGTGGCAGCCTAATTAATGCCCATAACCTGTACCTACAAGGTGGAAATGAGATGAGCAGGATAATGAAATGTTAATTAAATGTATCTAATACATTTAATTAACAGCTGTAGCCTGCTGTACGTCAGGAGCTACTTGCATCAAACACTGAAGGTCCTGATTCGCAACTACGAAGCTGATCAGATTAAGATGCTGATATGAATCAAAGTTTAACTAGGATATTCTTCAAGTGACGTGACGTGATAAACTAGCTTAGATCATTACTCTAGAGAAGAGTTGACGCTCTGTTGGTCCCTGTTGAACTACAAAAACACACAGTCCACTTCAATATTTGGCTGAATACAGACACCAGCTGCACAGAGCACATTAACCAGATAACTGACAAACTTTATAAGACAAAACAAGAAGCTGCAACCTGAATGTTTTTTTATGTAATTTTTTATATTTTCTATGGCTATTTCACTGTAACGTTTTCTCCATCATATACGGTAGAATCCCTTGTTTATGTCCCCTGTTTGGCTGTCTGTCAATGTTTATGACAGATGAGGTCAAGCAGCAGCCTTGATAAATCTTGGCATACCAACTATTTATTCATAAGGTCTTTGTGAGCACCACTGATGATAAATAAAGCCATTAGGAGTAGTGGATGAATGATATCCTGTCAGTCAACAGAATGAACTTTGCTCAGATTTTCCCCCACATGTCGAAGTACGTGTACAGATGACAATTCAGTGAAAGTGTCCAATGAATGAGTTACCTGTCAGTCCATGTAACTTTATGTTTGACTTTGCGTGTTATGTTTATGTTTTGTTTGATGATTTTTCTCTTAGGATTTACATACGGGTGACCATTAGTGCTGGTGACTCGTCAACATGCACCAGCTGTCAACATGGAACTGAGACATGCACTTCCTCTCTAAATTGACTTTAATGCACTGTGTTGCTATCTGTTTGTTCTTTTTTTTCTCTCTTGGGATTTCTATGGTTTTATCATTGTTTAAAGGAATTTACAGATATATATCTTTATCCTTTTTGTTGTTGTTGCACTTCTGTGGGTTTGGACAAACAGCATTTACTTTTTTTGTTTATGTAAGTACACAAGACAATGACAAACTGAATCTTGAATCTTGAATCTTGTTTTGTTAAAGTCAGCTGTTTGTACGTCAGAGTGAACCTAAAATGGATTAGTACTTGTACTGGTTCACTTTTCTTCTTTGGTCTGGACAAGTAGGATTAAAATACAGGCGTGAACACAACAAGCTGTTTAAATTGAATACTTAAATGGACTTGTGATTACATGCACTCCAGCTGTACTTTATGTCTGTCTCCTGTCAAAGAGCTAAAGTAATTGCAGTCATATTCTTTTGAATTGCTGGTATTACGCATGCCCTTTGCAGTGTTTGTGGAGGTACATTATGTCTGCTCAAAAGCAAGAGGCTGAACACACACACACACACGACACGGCCACAGAGTACATGCCATATCAGTTGTGACAGCTTGTCATTATAGCTCAGCTACACTAATACAGGACTCTGTCAGTGAGGGATAAAAAAGCCAAATCAGCACTGCAGTCATCAAATCCCGTCTCATATAATGAATTCGCTGCCTATATAAGTGTATTCACGGGAGCACCTAATTCAAATCTTGATGGTCTTAACCCCCCTTTATTTTAGTACTTTCCAAAAATCACAAAAACCTCTTTTATGTAGTTGACATTTTCCTCTTTCACGCTCATATAAATGTTGCAATAAAGGCAGAATCTGCACTGGGTTAGATTAATGGATGATTCTTAACAATAACGTCATCCACAATAGACGTCACCAAGCTGTAGCAAACTGCATTAACTGCTACTACTCTTTTTTAGTGAAATCAGAGGTATTGGCGAAGATCTAGGAAGGCATCCTGAGCTCCATCAAAGCTCTTGGGTCTTTTTTTTTTTTTTTTTTTTTTTAAAGGAAAATGCCAAACAAACAATTTCCTTTAGAAAATTAAAATATTTTTCTGTCATGCAAACAGGATTATTATAAGGAGCTGTCATGCAGTTATGTAAATGGCTTAAACAGGCTATTTGTTTTCTCAGTGGTTGCTCTATGGACATTATTGTGCACATGTAAACATACCCAAATATAACTGAATGCAACCTTTTAAACACTTGACCTACCTGCAAAGATTTGATTTTATGGCAAAAAGGAATTCAGTGTTTTACAAAATATTAATTTAGTTAAAAGAGGGCATTATCTGCTCTTATAAGTTCATTTGGAGTGCTATACTCTCATATTTTTTGTTATGTAGTATATATTAAAATTTGGAGGAGCTGTATATTTGTTCTATACATTCCGCCACACATTCCACTGAACAGGAACTCAAGTGTATACGTTGTTAAAATGCCTTACTTGAAACTCGAAGGTCTCATCGAACAGTGGGTCATCTTGATTTTGTGCAGCAGTGCGCGTCCGCTGCTCAGCACAGTCAGCTGGTACACCATGCAGCTCCAGAACCACATACGGGTCAATGACCTCTCCCTTAGCCCCCGATCCCTGAGGCTTGGGCAGGTTATGGGCACTGATAACCTGTACAGTTGAACACAAAGGTGTTATTTGATATTTCAATCAAAAATCAGAACTTCTCTCCTCACATTGCAGGGAAATTCCGGTTAACCTAAATAAAAGACTGAAAACTGAACCAACCTTAATCCGTAGAGTCTGAGGTGGCACACCTGGCACGCAACCCTGTGTGTGGGCACTGAAATATGACACCTCATCCCTCATAACAGCAGGTCGGAGAACATAACCACACCCTCCGTTCTGTGAGAAGCGACCTCTGTGAAGGTCCAGCATGGCACCAGGGGTCTGCTGGTTTAAGGCCACGAGCTGGACCCCTCCTTTCCAGTAACCTTGTGGGTTGGGGTTACTGGAGTCCAGGCGCACTGAGCTGGGCCGCACCCTGGTTAGGGTGCGCTTGGTGAACATAACAAGGTCCTCTGGGCTCTCACTTGTCAGCCGCCCAGCTTCTCCCTCACCCAGAGAGCACAGTGTCCAATAGGGCAGCTCGGGAGGCATGGGCGTGCTGGGAGAGGAGGGACTGCTGGGTGGTGACTGCTGCTGAGCCTGTTTGTGACTCGCTCTTTGGGCATAGAAGCTGCGGCTGCCCGTCCGAGCAATTGCCACCAGGTCTGACAGCTCTTTGTGGAGGCGGAGCTTCCTGGGTTGGGAGGGTGGAGGCACCACCAAGACCACACCCAGTTCCTCCTCACCAGGGATGGTCATTCGTCGACCTGCCAAAGGCCCTCCTCCTCCAATTTCCTCATCTTCCTCAGATACCTCCCCATCAGAGTCTTCTACCTCTGGAGGGAGCTTCTTCCCCACTATTAGGACGCGTCCCTTCAGCTGCTCAGGGGAGGGTAAGGTTGTGGCTCGCCCTCCCAAGCTGACAGGTAGGGCTTCTGGAGTGTAAAGACGGGAGCCAAAAACCTTCTTTAAGTGTTGTGCCATAGTGTGCTGCTGGGCAGGGGAGCAACGCTGGCATAAGTACACCAAGAGTGGGTACTGAGAGGTCAGGAAGGCATACTTATTGACCACCTCCAAAGCAGAGCGGATAGTGACAGGTGCATGATGGTGGTGGTGGTGGTGATGATGGTGGCGAGGGATGTCTGGACCATAGTCAACCCCAAGGAGAGGCTCCCCTTCTGGGCCATCAGTCACTCCCAGCTCAAGGCATCGGCAGCCGGACTGCAGGGCCTTGATCAGCCCTCCTATGTCTGCTCTGCCATGGACCTGGTCATCCAGCAAGTAGGACCGGTACGAGGTGCTGAGGAGATAAGATTCATTAGATTCATAGTAGATTCACACTACATTAAATTCACACCACATTAGATTCATCTAGTAGTAGATTCATAAGATTCAGCACAACAAAAAATGTCCGTCTTCTAAATGATCTTTATTCTATTTATCTTTCACAGAATGTCGGGTAAGAGGCCAAAAATTACAACTGATTCCAAACATGTAATGATAAACAACTGTCTAATGACAACAATTAATGGCACATCTCATGCAAGAAAAAAATGTTAAAACCACCCAGTCCCATGTTAGACTCAGGGGAGACACATAGTGAATCATCAGTTAGACTGTGATGCCAAACGCACCTGATGTAATAGTGGGACAGAGGCATGTTCATGTCCTGGCAAACCCCCAGGTGCTCAGGGTCGAGTAGCTGGCACTCGGGCGACTGCAGGTAACGGGCAAATCCATCCAGACCCAGCAGCCCCCTCTCCCTGCCATGGGCCGAGGGCTCATAGCGCCTCAGGAGCTCCCAGCAGCCCTCCGTTGTAGCCAGAGACAAACCCTGCTCTGTCTCCAAGAAGAGACGAAGGTCCTGAGGGTCTAGACACTCCCGGTCCTTCGACAGTTGTACCAATAAGAAGTACACATCAGGCCGGGTGCAAAGCTCACAGTACGCCTCCTGGAACTCCTCACATGTCACATGGGAGGTCAGCTTCTCCTTGCTGCGCTGAATCTCCTTGAAACGCAGACGTACCTGTTGAAAGAGAAATTGAATTGAAGAGAAGAGAGTTAGGTCGGAAGAAAGGTGGACAGTTTTCCAAGCTAGAGATGAAATGAAGTAAGTAATTAGCTAGCCAACATTGTACCTTGTTCATTAAGGGAAGCTGGCAAAATTGATTAAACTTTGGTTATCTTGTTTCAATGAGGATATTAAAGTGACCCACATCATACAGCACAATATAGCGATAATGTATTCCCTCTTATTCATTCTCCGTCTTCTCTCCTTCTCTTTATTTCATCTATTTCTTTTGGTCAGCTTCCACTTCTCTCTAACATTTTATCTATTCTGTCATCATCCCACGTTTGAAAAAAGTTCCTCTCTCTGATATCATCTTGGTCAAATGTGTCTGAGTTCTTGCCAGTTGTCAGCAGTCATCTCACCTGTCTGAAGCAATAGAGTTTTCTATGCTCTCCTTGTTTTCAGGGTAATTCTGTCTCCTTGGGTCTGTCTGCTATTCAGACAGCAGATGATATAGGATATTCTAGTGGGAGAAGTAACCTACCTATGTGTGACTGCAAACTAATAATGAAAACCAACAAATGAAGAAAAATCCCTTGTCATGATGGATTAAATGTTCTAATACCATAGAAAAAATACCATGGACAGCAAAAACACTTTAGTGTAACTTCCTTTCAAGGATTATTGTTCAAAATAGGCAGCTCATTACATTTTACATTTTCTCTTCACGTCCTATAGCTAGAAACATTTCTGGGCTGTGTCAGAGGAGGGTTACCTTGAAAGGCAGCGAGATCATGACATCATGAGATCACATGAGAATCCATCTTGTCCACCTTCCATCCATCTTCAAGATATGCACTTGTGTCTAAACCGCCGGTGGTTTGGACCGATCAGCGACCTATGAGGATTCTTGCGTGATCTTGTGATCTCACGATTTCACAAATCCAGCTGCCTTGCAAGGTACGATGGTGATAGACGGTGATGAACAGATAGGTCATCCAATCACCTGCCAAGTATTTTTTTTTTAAAGTGCCTGCCCTTTTCTAAACATTTTCCAAGGACGACTTCTCAGATGGTTCTGTGTAACAAACCATCTGGCACGTCAGGTTAGAGGAAGGCTTCATCTACTATAAACTACAGTGGTCAATGTTTTCTTGCAGCAGGAATCCCTTCAATTTTTGTGTCCATTGAGGAATAATATCAAGATGAAAGTGTAAAAATTAGTAAAACCAATAAATAATGGGCCTTAAATATGTCAAATGCTCATTGTGTGAGGACATACGCAGCATTAAAACTTTCAAACCAAGTGAGAAGAGATTTTTCACCATGTCATTTTGTTTTGATTTGACGCTTGTATTTTGTATTTACCGATCCATTACATTTTGCCATCTTACATTTACATGATGTTGCCTTTTAATGCCTTTTAGATATCTTTAAAGGTAAATATATCATGGAAAATTGGCAAATCATTGCCCAATTGGTAATACTCCACCACCAGCATGATACTCAAATGCAACCACCATCATAACTCCATAATTTTGCCCATGTGCAGCATTCATGTCTGCATTAAGCATATGAATGTAAGTGTAAGATTTTAAATTATCTTATACTTATTCAGATAATCCAGGCCTGCTCCCCCTCACCTTGGCTTCCTTGATGCCGGGGCACAGTTTACAGATGGTGGCGACTGCCACATCCTCTGACACAATGCCGTAGCCGTCTTCATCCACCTGGGCGAACTCCGCTGCCAGCCACTCACTCCTCATCTTACTTCCCAGGCTGCCCTCTACCGACACACCCCCTCCTTCACCAGGCCCTCCTCCTCCCCCACAACCTCCCCCAGCCCCCCCAATGACTGAGGGGTGAGCCAGCAAGTATCGAAGGCCTGTCACCCAAATGTTGGCCACGTCCGCCGACAAGGCAACCAAGTCCAGAGTCTGTAGGGTGGGATAGACCGTAAAGATTACTGGATTGTGAGTAGTGATTTTTTTACACTCATCTATAAATGTAATTTTATTAAATTCATTAATTTCTTCTTTTCCCTTCTTACCTGGTAGTCATCCCCGTGTATGATAGAGAAGGCTGCCTCCTCGGCCAAGTGTTCAGAGAGGGGGCCGTTATGGAGGAAGGTCTCTGTGCTCTTCCCGGTGCGGACCTCCCGAATGCTGGACACATCCAGTCGAGCCCGGTCCCCATCCTTCTTAGACGGCTCCCAGCGTAAGCAGCTCAGGTCATGCTCCAGGGTATAGAAACGACAGTAGACCCTGGAGTTGGGCCGGATCTTCTTCAGTTCACATCCGCCTTGCATGAATGCCAAGCAGTCTGCTGCACTGCTTACCTGGAGTAGAAAATCAATAGGAACTTTATCATCTTTAAGTGCAATTGTGAAAGTATAACAAAGTTTTATTTCCAAGATACACTAATCTACCTTCTTTTCTGAGGGCATGCTGCTGAAGGACACAGTCTTCTTTCTGCCTCCGCCCACCTTCTGCACTGAGGGATCCTGTGAAAAGACAGATGGCCAGAAGGTTAAAATGAGAAGAAGTGTTTCTACGTGATAGGAGAAACCGCAATAAAATCAGATCTAAATCTACAAATGTTACTCAGCAGCTCTTGATCACTGTAGGTATTGTGCAAGCTCTAAGGAAACTTGTAGTCTAAATATTTCCATATTTAAAAAGGCAGAGATGCAGGCATAGTTAATTTGTAACCATGTAGGAAAATATTGGTATTTTGGAGTTTGGTGTATGCCTGAGCCTGAGCAATGGAGCAAGTGGAGCAAATGCATCCTATTATTCAATTAGGGGGAGCAAAGTTATGGTTTTGCTACCCCATCCACCATACAGTCTCCGCAATCAGGTGATTATATTTAAGCAGCGTATATCAATGATTACTTTAGTATTTTCAGCAAAAAAAATCACACATTTTTGGACCACCTTTTAAATTAGTTCAGTCAAACCTGTCGCTGATCGTTTGCCACAGCATGCTTTGGCTGTCAATCACAATCTGTCAATCCACATAAGAGTCTGACTGTTAACAAAGGTGAGAAATATGCCATTTAGCTTAACTGCGATCATTGACTGAAAATAGAACACAGGAAAAGATAGGCTAGCGTATGTTGAATGAACCTGTTTGGCCCACTGACTGCAGCCAAACTTTAAATTAGCTAAAAATAGGATTGTACTGTCAGCGAAACACCAAACCAATTTGCGAGTCAACATAAGCTAACTTTGCCAGCCCGCCCACCTAACGTTAGCTTGTTGATCAGACAGGATTCAGCTGTGGAGATGGGCCAAATCAGAGTCATGTAATTGACACTTTTCACATGCTGTCACATCACACGTCCATTTTCTCACGCAATGAAAAACAAATTCATAATGTGAGATACTGTTCTTGATGCATTCTTGGTTTTCATAGCACTCTCAATCTGACTAATCTAGACTAGTGCAGGTGGCTGTTTCTTGACTCTAGAAATGCAGGAAATTTGTTTTAAATTACTGGGGAGGAAGCCCAGACCCCCCTGACAATTATATATCTTTCCAAGTTTGGTCCCCCATTTTAAAACATAACCAGGTGCCTATGGGTGTATGATCATGTTGTTTAAGACCAATCAAACTGCTGGAATATAAAATCATTAATTACACTGTGAAAGAGCCCCATCAATATATATATTTTTGGAGCTTGCAGGTGTGTTTCACAGCGGTTTTTTTCAATTTGGTTTCTGCACAGAGGAGCCAGTCTACTGTGTATCCCCTTCTCTAAATTTGGGCAAAATCTCTTTTATTTTTTCTAAGTCTTCCTGGTCATCACATCCTTATTTAGCCCGGTGAGCTGGGAGGTCTGTGTTTATATATCCGTAGCTTTAAGAGGAGGCTTAAGCAGAACGGAGGCCAGGAACTTTTTTGGTGACATGTTGATAAAGAATTTTTACTTTCCCAAAACTGCACAGTGTGAAGCTAAGGCCTGCAAATTTCAGTACTTAAGAATGTTATGAAATGTTAATCACACATTAAAAGAGGAAACGAGTGTCAACCTTTCATGAAAACATATGAATGATTTTAGTCTCTATGTCTGCAGCACTGTCACATTCTTGCAATAATTCATCTTTATATAAAAATAGGCTGTAAATCTCTCCTCACTTTATCTTACAGAATATTTTAAAGAATTACTGGTAATATCCCTTTTGGATTATCTCTCTGGTTAGACTGGGAAAGATTGCTTTCATGTTAAAAAGAGACAAACACTGACTGTTGGTAGGAGACGGGACACAAACCATGGTCAGTGTCAAAGGTCAAAGGTCCATCAACCCTAACCTTCTTATAATTTTTCAGTGAGCTAAAAGACCATTACACATCCCTTCACTTCTGGACATAAACATGGGTCATTTAAGCTGTTTTGTACAGAAAATCAGCACTGCTGTTTCTCTGTAAAGGCTGGTCCTTCCTTACAGTGCACACACATACAACTATTGAGCAACGCTGCTAAGATCTCCTAAGGTTTTCCCGCCTCTGGTTATCTCTACCAAGACTGATTGGCAGCTTCATCTCTAATCGGTGAGCAAATGTCAATGTTAAGCTAAATTTCATTAGCGCTCCAGCATGGAATTTTCACTGACGGCCCCGATAGTAGCCCTGTACTGATTCATAATGAGCTACAAACGCTCTTAGAAGAAATGACAGCAGTAATTACATGTGCTGCTGAGAGCAGAGAGCCAACTGTGAACACTCCTTTCCCCCCTCTACTTAGATTAGCCAGCAGTCCTTGGTTTACACAGATATACTGTAATGATAGACATAGGTGCATTTGCGGCAATGGCTGTTTTCCTTCGATATCTGAAATGGCTAAATGACCTTGAACGTGAAAGAAAAAACACTGGAGATAAACTGGGATGCTTGCGGGGGTGAAAAAAAAAAAACGAAACATCTAAATAACACAGCATACCAACCAACCACAGAAATCCAAACAGTTTCTTTTCTTTTCATATGTGTTATGAGTGCTGGAATAAAACAGAATGTTAATCCTCTGCTCTTTCTAATCTGCTAATTCAGTCCTCGTGTTTTGTTGACATTGGCTTTACTTCCTCATTGTTTGGAGTCACACAGATCACAATGCTGTATGTTTAAAATAACACCAATAATTGCAAAATCAACTAACATTCCTTCAAATATTTCTCTTCATCCCTTCTGACCTTATTAAAAAACCCATCTTTTTGCCACAAACTGGGCTTGCACATTTGATGAAGGTGAAAAAATACAGAAATTCAACTCCATTCTATTCTATTTTATTCTATTCTTCTCCCGCTAGCCTGTGTTAATAGCTTTCAGAGCCATCCACGTCCTCTGAAGTACACAGAGGATCAACCCGTGCTAAATCTCCACTACCAATCACAGATGTGATGAAAATGAGTCCAGATTTTTGAACATGTGTTTTTTCAGCTTTGTGTCCTAATACCCAGAACACTTTATGGTGGAGCATAGTAAAAAAAAAAAAAAAAAAAAAGAAAAAAACACGTCATTTTTGAATGACGGTAAAACTCTCAAAACACAGCACTCGTTTTAATCTCATATTATGCTCATTTATGTAAACTGACATGCTTCTCCTATACCTCGATTATACTATACGCCTTCAGTAAACAGAGGCTGTTGAAAATCTGACTGTAAACTATTTCTTCTGTTGGCAACAAAACTGGTCCAAAAGATACAAATTGCAGTCAAATCGGGGAGAGAATGCGTGAGCTCATGTGAAACTAAATATTGCATGTTTGTGTGACTGAATCTTTTGAGTGTGTGAAGAGCTGTGTCACAAACAGACATTCCAGTAACCTGACATCATCGTCATCATCAATAGTGAACATGAAGCCATCGAGGGCAAACTGAACTTGGGCTGGAAAACCTGGTTTACAGACTCCCGGAGCATCTGTCTCAGTGCCTCATTCGGCTTCAAAACCAGCAAACTGTAGTCATTCATCTCACATTTAATCTACTGTTGATATCATTTTTATGTGTCAGGCAAACACACCACTGATTTATAGTTTAACAAGCTGTGGCAGGCTGCTGGCTCCTAGAAAATCTGTGTGAAAACCCCCTGTTGCTTACAGCTGATCTATTGTCCACAGAATATGAATAAACAAAGTGCACGCCGTGCTGCGCATAAACCTGACAACTTCATACACACCCACACACGTTTAGTAATTCACAGAAATGTAGTTCACTCATAAAACAACATCCAACCTGTTGCACATCCTGTGGGCCTGCACATGCATGTTATTCGTGACTCTTTTTCCCCTCCTTTAAAAACTCTCCTGAACCATGGCGTACAGTGTTTCCGCTGCAATTTGCGTTGTTGTGACATACGGTCCAATGATTAACTGATCATGAGGGAGCTGAATTTCAGGCCTGGAATGTCGTCACAAAGTGCCTTAAACATGCAGAGTGGGTGTGAGCCCTCGCAGGCCTGCGTTCTGCTTCCTGCCTCCCGGGCTCCAACAGATCAGGCTGGAGGGGAGCAGGATCTGGTTGTAGGTGAGACTTTGAGGAACAGGCAGGGGCAGCTAATACACTCCAGGAGGCTCTGGTAGGTTTGGAGACGCAGGAGAAATATATTCAGCGGACATAGATATGAAGTGAAGCAGGAATGATCTCTTCAAGAGTGTTTACTTTTTCCTTTGCAAAGAAAAATCGAGGGTATGGATTGACATTACTAAAAAAGATATCCCTGGGTTTTGTTAAAAGTTGACAGTGCAGGGATCTGCTGAACTGTGATAGCAAAAAGTGGAGCTGTCAGTTGACAGCTCCAATAAATTGGAAACATTTTTTGGGGCGTTTAATGCCTTGATTAGACAGCTTTAGTAGAGAGATGACGGGAAACGAGGGAGCGAGTGATGCAACAAAGGTCCTTGGCCGGATTTGAACAAAGGATGTTGCGGATCATGGTCAAGACTTAAACCCTAAGCCAATTTTATGAGAATCTGTCAAATAGTTTACATAAAATAGTTGAGATATTTCACTCCAGATCAGACCGAAAAACCAACTTGGGCATATAAAAAAGAAAACTGTTATTAATTGAAACTGGGCTTAAATGAAGTATATTGCAGAAATTGGACCATTTTTCCACAAAAAAGTACAATTACTTCATTCAAATCCTTAAAATTACATTTCCCCCTTCTTCCTCATTGAAAAATCCAGAATCCATGGTGATTCAAGTATTTTTCATTTCACAGGTTTCACTGAAAAGTCCATTCTCGGTGTGCTCGTAGGTACAGTACACGTTTTAAACTCAGATTTTCAGTGAACACAGAGAAACTTCCCTCCTTTAGCAGATGAATGTGAAAACAGCCTTCTAGTGTAAAACTCTGCACATACATCACTCTACCAACTGGAGTAACAATAAGCAAAACTCATATTTGAGTGGAGGGAGACTCTAAACAAAATGCTTAAATAACCACCAGAAACACACATGCATGAAATGTGTTAGAACAACAATGCAGCACGCACATCTCCCACAGAGCTCTTACTGTTACACATGAGCAGAGTGGAAGAAGTTCATCAGGCACCTTAGGCAGTCATCCACTGCGGAGGAAACCGCAGAGGGTCGACACAGATACAAAGTCTCATTCAGACTCCTAGATTACTTCCTCCAAACAGATTGCGTGTGGAGCATCTGAATGAGCTCTGGTTCAGGATAAATGGGGTGGGTGTGTGGGGGGGGTCGTCCGCTTCAATGGAGCGGAAAAAGAGGACAGCAGCCGCATTTGGGTGGGCTATGCAGGTACAGTGAAGCAGGTGGAGGTGAGCCACCATTCACGGCCACCAGTTTCAAACACAGTCTCATCAAGAGGTCAGATTAGTAGCTATTTAATGAATAGTGTTACTTGAAGCAAGAAACACAAAAAATTTTGGTTGTGTGGAGACATTAAAACCCAGAAAATGAGCTGGAGGAAGTTGATTGGAAGTTAATTCTTGACCTTGGAAGTCATCTACTGAGGAAGACCACGGGATGTGGTTGAAAAGCTTCGGAAAACAGACAAGTTGGACCTCATGTCAAGCAGGTGAAAATAAGTGTTTTTTTCACTTTATCTTCTTTGAAAAGACACTGTGAAAACCAAAAATACACAACACACGGATAAAAACAGGACAATCACAATAGTCATTACCTCCGAGGGACGGAGGTGGGGTGGTGGGGACAGAAAGCTGAAAATCATTGCCTTGTCCCATTCACTACACAAACACGTATTGATTTCCAATTCCAATATTCCCACACCTCCCAGCACACAGATAGACACAGAGAGACGGCGAGGTCAGAGTTTCCAATAAAGGCTGTTTGCTTGTTTGTCTTTATTCATGCAACCATCCCACAAAATGTCTTTTTTATTAAGTTGGTCAGTGAGGAAGCTGGACAGACGAGCTTAGTGAAAGCAGGTCAGCGGGTATTTAGGTGGACAGAGCAGGACGAGGGCAGCCATAGACTCATGTGTCTCTCTCAATGTGATGCTTTGGGGCATGGACGTTTGAGAACATTGACGTTGTGGCAGTTGTTACTAATCCAGTATGTGCATGCGTGTGTGTTACGTATGTGCATGTTTCCACTGTCACTTTGACATCTCGGTGCATGACACTCGGTGCCGTCCAGGAAACTATGGCCACGTCCTCGTAAAGCCTTTAATGCAGCGCTCTGTTTGGCCTAAAAGGGCATCTATCGGTTATAATCCACAGCCTGCATTAAGCTCCATCTCCCTCTCTCCAGTTTGTTTTACTTCTATGCTCTTTTTAGCTCAGATTTGATCATTCTCTCCGTCACTGATTTGCTGCCAGGGGAAAAATCTCAGCACAGATGGAGAAATGGTGAAGAGAAATGGGACCAAAAGCTGCAGGGAAAAGAAAGAAAGATCAGACAAGACAAATTAAGAGAATGGGTTAAAATGAAAGGATGTCCTTAAGTGGAGATGGAAGAAAATTGTTAGGAGGGGGAAAGAGAAAGGGAAGAGAACAAACCAGAGCAAATGGCTTGACAATTGCGCACACAGAGACAGAAAAAAAAACAATGAGGAGGAGCAAATTGAATAAAAGAATGAGGGAGATGAAAAGAGGTTGCAGATGCAACAAGTGGGCACACAGAGACCAGAGAGGAGAAAGGAGCAGAGGTAGAATAAATGGATAGAGAACAATAGGTCATTGTTCTGTGGCATGGTGGGGTGGCTCAGTGGTTAGCACTGTTGCCTCACAGCAAGAGGTTCAAACCCTGGTTCAAACCCTAGTCGTCCCTTGTCATTTCTGTGCGGAGTTTGCATGTTCTTTCCATGTTTGCGTGGTTTTCCGCCAGCTGGTCTGGTTTCCTCTAACCATCAAAGACATGTATGTTAGGGTTAATACTCCTGTCACTGACCCCTGACCACTGGCAAAAATAACTGGAGTTGGTCCCCAGGCACTGCACCGCAGCTGCCTACTGCTCCTAGTGTATAGGATGGGTCAATGTAGATAAGTTTTGTTTCAATGTATGTCAGTGCTGAGAAATGACAATAAAGAGGATCTTAATCTCTTAATCTCTTAATCTTAATTATTGAACAGGCATGGACAGCAGATGAAGAGGTTACAGCAGCCGGCTCTTCACTCGGTACAAACCATTCCACATGTCACACAGACCTAAACAGAGCCACGCTATACAGCTGAATATCATTGTCATATATAACCACAGAGAAAGACAGAGTATTAAAAAAACATGGTTCAACTAGACCCACAAGAGCAGTGAGGCATCATAGCAGAGTCATCTACCAACACCCTTTTCAAAACCTTTATGGTCGAAGAGATTTTGTGGGCAGACATTTAGTCAGTGCTGGTCATCATAGCAACCCAGGAGCCCACAAATACCAGCAGTAACGGGGGCTGTCAAGCTGAAGAAGAAGTGGTGGTTCAGAGACTGGTTGTCACAACACAACTTCAGACTCAGCCGTCTTAGGTTCAACAGACTGCAGCTGTTTGAGTTGGAAAAACAAAAGCCCAGGTGTGGGAGGCATTTGAAAAGGCTATGGAAGTTGACTTTTTAGATGGCAAACAATTCAACAACTGAGAAGAGGTAGAAAGAAATTTCCCGGACTGTCTTCTGTGATAGGCTTAATCTAAGCACAGGTAATAAATAGCATTATTAAAATGTGGATGTAGGCCTATAACTAGGCAGACTTTATCTCTATTTCTCTCTGTTGTCTCTGGTCGAACTTGGTGGCCTTGGACTTGAAAACAAACCTAAGAGCCTTGATTAAGACTTGATTAAGCCTTCATGAAGCACTTCAGGCTTGATATGAATAATTTCAACATGGCATTCCACTATGGACATTAATATGCAGCTATAACAGCCTCCACTCATCTGGAAGGCTTTCCACAAGGTTTTGGACCCTGCTGCAGGAATTAGCTCCAATTCAGCCACAAGATCAACCACTGATGCTGGTTACAGTTACAGCATTACAGTTCATCCCAAGGGTGTTGGGCGGGTTTGAGGTCAGGCCTCTGCGCAGGCCAGTCAAGTTCTTCCACAAACCCAACTGGGAAAACTATTTTTTTATGAACCTGGCTTTGTGCACTGGGCTGCACTCAGTATTGTCATGCTGAAACAGGAAAGGTACTTCCCCAAGCTGTGGCCACAAAGTTGGAAGCACACTGGTGTCTAAAATATCATTTTATGCTGGAGCATTAGGATGTCCCCTAATTGGAGCCCAAGGACCAAAGCATGAAAAGCGGCTGCGACCAAAAGTGCACCAATGTAAAATGGTCATGGGCATCTGTATGGTGCCCACCACAAAAAATGATGCAGTTTTCAACTACTTACTGGCAAACTAATCCCACAATACCTCCTGAGGATATCAGTGAGCAGTGAGTAAACTGAGCAGTTTGTCCCTGCAGGTCATCACTTTCATGTGAGCATAAGCTATAAGAGCTACAAACGAATAAAACAGACAGCAACTTGTATTCTATCACCCCGTCCAACACAGTAACCTTCACCAGACACACGTTAATTAAATAAACTGAAAGAGGCAATGGAACATTAATGTGAAAATCCATTTTACAACTGTGACAAAGCTCACACGCATGTACTGTACACACACACACATGGTCATTCATCAACCTCTATACTGTGGCTGTACCGTGCCAAAATATTTCCATCCATTGACCCAACTTGTTAACCTTGTGCATAATTCACACACACACACGCACACACACAAACACACATTGCTGACACCCCCGCCCAACACCTGGCAGTTGCATAAATCCAGTTCCAATCTGATCTCATGATCTGGCTAATGATCCCTCAGCACATTGGCAGTAGATTACCACAATAGATTACTGTCCTGCTGCAGGCATCTACAGCCTTACAGCCACTAATCCACAGCAAAGGACGGGCCAGTGTGCATCACAGTCCTAGAACTGGGCAGACCACACACACACACACACACACACACACACACAAACAGAGGCGATCTGGGGTTGTTACATACTAATGGCAGAAAGGCCGCAGAAGGTTGAAATGGAAAATACTTTTTTCACACCAGATATTTTTGCTTTTGTCGTACTGTAGCGAAAATGAAAAGCACAGGTGGAAATAATAACATTAACAATGGTTCTGTTGCATCAAAGGGTCCCATAAGCCATGCCTGTGAGCCAACATAAACATAACCAGTGCCCTGGAAATGGCACAGCTAAATGGAATACAGCCATTTTTAGCCATGCTAGTACCATGGCTCTAGGGATGGCATGGTCAGTCTGTTTGTGCAGACTGAAATATCTCAACAACTAATGAATGGATTGTCATGGAATTTTGTACAGACATGAATACAGAAAACAAGAATCTTAATGACTCTGATGATCCCTTGGCTTTTCCTCTAGTACAGGGATTCCCAACCCTCGGGCCACAGACCAATACTGGGCTTCAGAACATTTACTACCAGGCCAAGAGGAGTCCATCTGATTCTGCAAATCCCTCTCTTGAGAATTTCTTAAGTCCCAATCTTGTTATGGCCCTGTCACACCAGAAATTAAAATAATAAAATTTATGCGTGTGTCTTTGCAAAATAGATGATGCTAGAGGCTTGGTGACATAGTGACTACCCGCAGGGCCAGTTAGTGGCCTACTGTAGCTGGCAAGTTAACAGCTAACCTGTTAGTTAACTGGTCACAATAGCTATCCCAACGTCTATCTATTTTCTCTGTGCTGTGCCGTTTATTCCACCCTGCAATTTCGTCAGGATTGTACATTTCCTTCAATGATGAATCATGATCTTGCTCTGGAAACACACCCCAATACCTCAGACCAGAGCGAATGCTAGCTTACTCAGAACATGAGTGCAGGCAGATATCCTAATCAAGTAACATTAAACTTACCAAAAAATTGTGACAATAGTCCAACTCGGACTCGGGAAGAGCAGCAGGTGTGCGAACTGTCAATCACAGCTGTCAATCAACTCCCACACAGCAGACATCAAAGCTCCTATACATCTTCAAATCTTATTAACGGAGCAATAATTTATAAAATGACCACCAGCACATTTATCAGAGGGCCCAAATTTAGCGATTGAGACCATAATGACTCATTGAAAAATGAATTGACTTAGTATTTCTAGAGAGAAGTTGACACTTTTTGAATGGGAGTCAATTGGAGCCAGAGATTTTTTAGAGCCAGCATCTAGCAGCCGTCGGTGGCATTGCACTTTCAGGTACTTCCACACAGCCTCAAGCTGTACAGTTGCTGCTCGGTAATAAGTAGCAGAGAAGTTAAGAAGCTACCTTTCTACTGCCCACAACTCTCTGTGATTACTCAATATATACTTTAATATAGTTGATCAAATACAATACAGGTGTTGTCACGGATTTATTCTATATTTAAGGATGAAGATTAAAAAAGAGTCCAACAACAGTGACTCCAGTGTCAGAGCTGAAAAAAGTGAGTCTGTCAAAACAGTTGGAAGATGCTGCAGCCCTTTTGCCCTAAGCTCATACAGTATGGCTCTTTAAGCTTGATTTGCCTTTTCTTATGCCAAATTACCCACAGACACTGTGCACTGATGGAGCTTATTGAGAGATGAGATGGGCAGAGTGTGCTGAGGAACAAATGGAGTCAGTGTGAGGGAGCAGAAAGATTGGTGGAGGATAAAAATCTGATAAACACATTGAGGGAGTTGTGCAAAACCAGAATGATTAATTGATATTCGTGACCAGAAATGTCATTGTATGAGTCTGTGGGTGGCTGTATGTGTGCAGATATTTCAGTACATGCCTACTAATTGTATTTGGGTGAGTCATCCAATAAAAAGTGCCATTAATAACTCTGATCCCTATAGCACCTCTGTGAGGTATTGTTGTTGCTTCCTGCGCAGTGTGGGATCTGTACTGGAGAGCAAACCGCTGTTAACAACACAGTCAGCTCAATTCTAATCATTATAAATGCTCTACAATTATCTCAATCCAATTAGAATCAAAACAAGTACAATAAACCAAAACTGTGAGGCAAAAGCTTCACATCTCTGCAGTGACCTGGGGGAACACTGGGTGGGGGGGGGGGGGGTGGGGGGGGGGGGGGGGGGGGTCACAGTGTCTTTGGGATTTCCATGTTTGTCTTGTATTCATGCACAATAATAGCCATTCAGAGACCTCAGCAATTGTTTTGGTGAGTATAATGTTATCATAACTGACAGAAACAATGGCTGAAGCTATGAAAATATCATCCAGCAGTACGACAAAATATTCTGAACTCGAGGCCCACTTATCAGCTTTTTTGGAGCTTTTCAACCACATCTCACACGCCAGGAGATACTGCACGGTTGAAAGCCCCAAAAGGGCTCGGATGTGGACCTTATGAGTAGAGATTATTTTGTGACTGTACCAGCATCTTTTCACCTGTGCAAAAACATAAATTCATGGGCTAGGGGAGAAATCTGATTACAGCAAACTCTATTCTTGTGTGTCTTGAGTACCGGTGAAGCTTTGGCCTCACACTGTGTAGATGATTGTGAAGGACAGCAGAGTTGTTGGGGACTTTTCAATCAAAGCCCTTTGCACTACAGGCTCGCACGTGCACATACACACACATACACACACACACACACACAGTTTACAGGCTCAGGCTCTGGCTCTCTGCCCATCTGTCCTCATATAATGAAGAGAATCTCTGATGGATTTTGACGAGGCTTTCTGCTTCACCTTGGCTAATTCCCTGCACACATACAAACAAGCTCTTACACACACACACACACACACACACACACACACACAACTAAAAAACAATGGTTACAATAAGATGCAAGATGCTTGGATGCCTGAAATTAGTCTGAGCATGAACACATGTATATGCATAACTGTTTCCCCAACAATCCTGTAGCCTGTGCCGACACATTTCGCCGTCTCTATGGCAGCCAGTAATGCCCACTGCCATCTGTAACATACTGCACATAGATTAAACCTATTGTGATGCCAGAGGACATACCAAACATAGCCAGGCAGACAGGACAGCAACCTTCATTCATGTCTAGACAATTTCCCAGTTTCATCTCTTTATCTACCTTATTCTCCGTCTGCCTTTTCTCTCTTTCTGTCTATGTTACTCCATTGCATTGCTTCATCCAGTCCTCCTGAGTCCCACCAGTGATTGTCCCCCCTGACCCTCTACAGTAAATGGTGCACCTCCCTTCTTCTGCCTCTTGTCTGACTTATCTGCCTCTCCCTGTTGATCACCTCTCTTGTTTTTCCTCTCTGTCCCTCTTCATTGCCCTTTTCCCTTTCTCCTATCCCTCTCTTTTCCTTGCCCTTTATCTCCTCCCTCCTTTTCTCTTCCTCCATCCCTCCATCAGAGCATTAGTTCTATCAAGGGAGGCCTTGAGGGGTCTTTAGGCAGTGGCCACAAGGGGCCCTTATCCAAAGCAATGACACACTTCCAAGTCAAGAGGACATTTGTTATGTAACAGCTTAAAGCTTCCCGACTTCTCTGGTGGGCCTCTGACTCGGCTGATATCTACAAATGTGCACACGCGCGCGGATAAACACAAACAGACAAACACACACTCATGGAAGAAAAGAGAGAGAGAGAGAGAGAGAGAGAGAGAGAGAGAGAGAGAGAGAGAGAGAGAGAGAGAGAGAGAGAGAGGAGGGAGAGAAGATTAAGCTGGAACTGAGATCAAGGGGAGAGAAAGCGGGAGAAGTGACAGAAGGAAAAAGAAAAGGGGGGGGGGGACAAAGTGACAGATTAAGAAGGGAGAAGGCAGCGATATATGAGGAAAAGAGGAAAGATGGTGGGAGAGGGGAAGGGGAGAGATGAGTGAAGAGCAATAAAGAAAGAAAGCTGGTAAAGAAAATTGGAGGAGAAGCCTGAGTTGAGCCTTATAGGGGAAAAATAAATGAATGGGGGGAAGAAAAGTGAAAGAAAAAGAAGGAGGGAGATGAGCAAGAGTAGAGAGGAGGTCAGGTAGGTATCTCAAAAACACAGTGAACCAATCAGCTTCCACAAGGAAAAAAAAAAGAGCAGGCTGACATTTGAGTGCTATTCCTGCTCTCACTGTGGGAAGGAGACATGAAAACAAAGATGAGGAGAGGGAGGGAGAGGAGGGGAGAGGAGAGGAGACAGTTGGATGGCAGCCCTGTACGCTTCTGAAAAGGAGATGTTTAGTAAATGGCTTGATGAATCTTTCAGAGAAGTGGAAGGAGAGAGAGAGAGAGGGGGGAAGAGAAAGAAAGCAGCAGGAGTAGGAGGAGAAGAATGAAGAACAGGATGAGAACGAGGAGGAGGAGGAGGAGGAGAGGAAAGAGATCATTCTGAATAATTGACTATAAGGCAATTGAGCTGAGATAGTACTCAGGTGGTTTATCCTGATACATAAGAAATTTGAACAATACATGTGTGCATGTAGGCCACGTATGATGAATGGAGAAATGTGTAGCTGTGTGAGTGGCTCTGCAGCAGCCTGTCAAACGGTGGGCCTGTCAGACAAGCCCAGTATTGGCCAAGACAGCAGTTACATAACCCCCCCTCCAAAAACCAACGTACCCACAGAGACATGTCAGAGCAGTGTGTGGCCTGTGCACACAAACACGCACACACACACACACACACACACACAAGTTTTTGCAGCTATCCTTGTTAGGACATTGCACTGACTTCCATTCATCGTGGACAGCCTAACCCAAACTGGAACCCTAACCTAAACCAATTCATGCCTAACCCTAACCTTAACCTAACCTTAAATCACACCTTACCCCTAACCATAACCAGGACCTCGGAAATTATGTTTTGCCTCATTAGGATCAGGCTTTGTTCCCCATGAGGATTACTGGTCCCGACAAGGTCGGTGTTTATACCAGAAAGGTCCCAGTCAGGTTACAAAAACGTGCATACACACACACTCACACACACAGGCAATCACTCTATTTGCATATTGTTGCTTTTACACTCCCATTTTCAATATGATTTCAGGCGCTGCCTAGCAACTCCAGGTGAAGGACACTAGATGGGATAATGAAAATGTAATAGTCTCAATCTTTGTTTTTTTTTTAACCCTGGAAAAACAAAGGAGGGGAGGAGAGGAGAGGAGAGGAGAGGAGAGACAGAACAAGAGAACTTAATTATGTGGCACGAGAGTTTGTGTGTGTGTGTGTGCATGTGTGCGTAACTCTGAGTGTGTGCATGTGTTTGTGTTTCTCAACTGTACCATCCAGCGTCACACCCATTTCCTGTGTGAGCGCCTGAGACTGAAATGATTTCCGCAAACAAACATGTGTATTTGAACTCTGATAATTTGTGCAAAAGTAATCAGTACTTTGATATTGAAATGATAGTTACTGTACAATCACTCTATATAGCTACTTAACACCCGATCTCTTCTTCACAACTGCTCTGTCTGATCTTTTTTTTTTGCGTCGTCCTTAAATGGATTCCCAGAGTTGGAATGTTATATCTTCATGCAGCTGTGTGTGCATTTCATTTAAAAGAAATAGATGATCTGATTAAATATTCCCTTGAGCTATTAAACTCTGTAGAAATCATTGCACATTGTAAACCTGTCCTGTTCATTCCCGAACATTAAATGTGTCTAGTTTGGATTTTTGTATGAAATGTGTGTGGGGCTTTGGACACAAGTACATTGCATTAGAGCTCAGCTATGTGTTCCTACAAGCAATGTCAATACACAGTACATGCAATTAGCACACTGACTGAAGGTAAAACAGAAATGGATTGAAAAATGTTAAAATAAAGCATATACATTGCCGCAGGCTGTTAAATGCAAATATTCAGTTATGGTTTCAGACTTGCTATCTAGAAACAAATTACACTTGTTCACTGTGTTATACTATATACTTCTAACATAGTTTTTCAAAAACAATATTGGTGAATTACATTTCTTAACTGGACTTCACAAGTTCTAATATATACTTGCTAGTTTCAAACTGGCACCAATAAAACTATATTAGCTAGTTAAACCTTAAGTAATGTGAAAATTAGTTGATAGGAAACATCTGTAGCACTGTCTAATCAAAAGAATCAACCATGTAAACAGGAAATAGCTATAGCTTCAAGCTATTGCATAATTTCCAAAAACTACAGTTATAGGAGAGCAAACAATATATTAAACTTCACTACTAATCCTTTGTAAATGTAGGTATTACTTTGTTTTATTTATATCTGCAAACATGGAGAATTACATGTTTTAGTAGTAGTATTCATGCAGTTGAATGAGTGTGAAAGATCTGATTATGCTAACATAACAGACGTTATTACGTAATTTATCTCAACATTACCAGCACATTATTCTCCATAATTTGAGGTACGTTATTTTTTTGAAATATGATTTATAATCTTCCTAGCTAAGTGTCAGGTCAGATATGTCAACGATATTCTGTATTTCTTTCACTCTAAACGAGTCATTTATTCACAAGCTAACGTTAGCATTGCCTGTTAGCTAAGACCACACTAAGCTGGCTAAATTCATAAATGCATTTCCAAAACGGCCTCTTGAGTATGTAAATCTGAAAACGCTGTCTTGGTGTTGTAGTGTGTGCAGGGAAAACAGAGCTTTGTAGAAATGCTGTCATATCACTGACAAAACAGATGGTGGCAGTAGTGCAGCATTTCATTATTTTTCATTGGAAGAGGAAGAAGAAGAAACACAACGACAATTACAATGGCGGACGGCTTCATGCAAGCATTGTTCTCTTTATTATCTATTTTGATAGCTTGTTTAGAGTTAAACTTAGCTATCTACCACCTTTCTCTCGCTGAAATTGTAATTTGCTTGCAATACACTAAATGTCAGGAAGCTGCAGCGGAAACAGAAATAGTATACCATTTCTTCTTCACTGGTTTTCTGTGGACCTGGAATGTTCTGAGTGCACATTTACAAGTTTTCCAAAATAGAGGGTGAGTTACATTAGTTTTGTACAAGTAATGTGGGTTACTACTTTTAATTTGCACTATCCAGTCATGCTAACATTAGAATGTTATAACATGTGCCCATATCAGAAGGAGGAGAATTGCCCGTTTTGCCGTTTAAATGTGAACAGAGGTATTTGCAGAAATGAGCTGAAACAGAAATGAGCTGTCATTTTTGCCCCAAAACTAATGTAGATGTAGTCTAAGTGAGAAAACAGCTACGTCTAGCGGTGAGTAGGTGTAAACACTTAGCAACAACTCTGCATAAGATCCAGTTTTTGTGATGCAAATTGTCTTACTTTAAAATACTAAATGTGAAACGCTTCTGGGGGGAAACAGAAAAACAACTGTCTGAAAATCTGAATTGAACCAAACAACATCTAATTTAAAAAGCAGAGCTATAATAATCATGGTGCCAGGTGTGCAGTGTGCAGTTCACCAGGGCACTGACACAAACAGCTCAGGGATTTATGGTCACGTGAAACCAGTGAAAAAAAAAAAAAAAAAAAAAACACAAGGTCAAACACCAAGCCAGCTGCCCTCTGAACAGATGCAGTTTCATCCTTCAGTATCTGATGTAAACCAACTAAAACTGTCTGAACAATAACAGTTCTTTCGATTCTTTTAAACCAGTATACTGACAAGATAAACAATATTTACAAATTCATTTAAGGATTGATCATCAGGTAAGTCTTCATACATCCAGAGAGTCACGTTTTTGAAGAAGAAACAATGGTGAAATAGTCGCTGTACTGTTTTTATTCTTTATATCAAATGGTTTAAAACAAAGAATATGAGAGTCAAGTGTGACAGATGGAGAGAGAGAGGATTTAAAAACATTTGAGACATTAGGAGTCACCAGAAATAAAGGGTAGCGGCACTGTATAAACACTGTCTTATACAGCCATATATCAAACCAACTGTAAGGAGAAGACAGACAGACAAGATACATTTTTTTTAATTATTATTGAAACATTCCCAGTTTCTAGGGACATAACAGAGTTTACATATCAATTTGTTAATCCAAATTGTTATTTTCTTGAAAAGAAAAAAAGACCATGAACAGAAAAGGTGCAGGAGGGTGAGACAGAGGCTGAACTGAGGGGCTGCGTATAAGATAAATAAGGATTTTTTTTTAATTGTGAATCATGCAAAGCTACTCTAGTGGAGCCACAATAAAAATATAGAGCTGGAAATGAGCATAATAAGGGAGGAGGGATAGTAGAGAGATAGCAGAGATAACAAGGGAAAAAAAGAAGGAGAAACAGGGAGCAGCTGGACTGATAAACAAGAGTATAATAAGAGTAAGACTGGGATTAAGGCCGGAGGAGGATACAAAGTAACATCAAAGTTTGAAAGCGAGAGCTGATACCCCAGACAGTACCAGTACATTTACTCTTTTCATGGGACACTGCGTCTGTCTAAACCTTATAGTAAGAGGCCCTTAAGCTCGTACAACATTTGAAATGACACTTTAATTTGATATTAATTTATTCAGTCATGTACCAGCTGTCAACAAAAGCTATCATGAATCTGAAAATCACACTGCTGCTGCCATTCACACGCCTACACTTTTAGCACCTGACTCAAAGAAATATATAATATATATAAGTTCACAAAGAAACACAGTTTCTAAAATAATATTGTCAATTTCAAGAAGAAGCAACACAAGCACAGAATAAAAGGGACTATGGTCGTTTTTAAAAGGACATAACACACAGATTAAAAGTCTTCCTTTTGATTTCACACATATCTATACAAAGCTGTCCTTGTGTGCTGTGTTTTTTCCATTCCATTAACCTCAGATCAAACGGTGCATTGGCTGAGACATCTTTCTGCTTGGGTTTTTCTGTTGATGAACCGTAAGAGCACCCTGACACTAAGCATGTTTGCAGCAGTTTACTGGAACTCACAGAACCCACCATTTTCTCCATTAATTTGATTCATGTTGCGGAGGAGAGGTCATTGCCAGGTGGCACCTTATAACCACACAGAGATGCCTGTAGAACTGTGATGTTGGTCTTGTAGAAAGAAAAGTGTGCTGAGGCTAATGGCAAGAAAGAATGTAATCCAAACCAACTAACTAAAGGACATGACCCTTTTTATGGGTACAAGAAGGCAGATGCTGATATCTAATAATACTGTGTCGTGCTTGGAAAGCCAACAGAACATAATGAACCACAGGAAAAATTGCTGCCTGGACCAATGTTCATATTCACTTGTATTAGAGGTTTTCACCAGTAAGACTAGCAGAGAAAGAAACATTAAACCTTCCCCACACAAACACAACAGGCAAGTAAATCTAAAGCTAAAGTTACAAGAAATAGTGGGAAAAGTATTGAAATCTTTGTTAGCTCTCTCCTTGTTAGCAAACAGTTGCTTATTTCCACATCCAGCAGTTACGGAACAACATTATCATTCATTTTGAGTTGTGTTTCTGTCCACCTGGTGAATGTAAGTCCAATGTTCACTCTCTATTAGCTCTCTTTTGGTCTCCACCAACTCTTGAGGGAAATATCTGGCTCTTTAGCTACTAAATGCTCCACTGTGTTCACATGCTAGTTGCTAACTGTGTCTGTTAGCTCTCTGGTGGTGTACAGCAGAGCTTTTTCTCTGGAAAAAGCTGCCTGCTGTGGCCAAAAACGACGCTATGAGAGCACTGAGAGTCAACCAAAACAGTAACGTTGCAGCCAGACAGCTAAACAATGAGCTGAAACCTGCTGTAAAGTCGAGCAGAGATGTAGAGTCGGGTAATAATTCTCTGTAGGTACATCACTAAGAGTGACATCTCTGACATTACACATTGTCATTTGACAAATTAATACCAATTATAGCTGGTTTAAGTAAAAAAAAAAAAAGGTTAAACTTAAAACATTAAAATAAAACATATTTATTAAAGTTAAATTGTGTTATGTCAAGCTGTATATTAGAGCAAATTATTTTGTCCACTAGGGGACAGTACAAACTGACAGGTACCTGAGCTCCAGAGTTGAGCCACAACACTGCCTTCACTAATCATAAACATTAATACACTTATATAATAAATCTTGAACTTCATAGGAAACAAAGAAAAGAGCAGAGGCGGTATATCACACAAGAAATGCCATATATCTAATGAGTATGGATTGTTTAGGCCATCTTTCACTGGCTAAATGAGACAACCAGCTAAACAATTTCCAGGGAGAAACTCTGGAAATGTACTCAAGTAAGAGTAGAAGTCTCTAAAAAAGGAAATACTTAAATACTTAAGTACTTGAGGAAATTAGTTTTCCACCTGTGGTTACTGGGACAGGAGCTGTCTCAAATGGCAATAACACGTAAAACTGTGGTGTTAATTGATAAGTGGTCCAGGAAGTTTTGGTTTGTTCTAAGTTATGTAGGCCTTTCCATTCAGGATTTGGAGCATGACAGTGCAATTTGTGCTAGACTGGATTTCATTAAAGAGAGGCAATGCTAATCAAGCAGATCTAAGTTAATCATCTTTTCAGTTAATCTCCCTGGATGAAAGCCGCAGGGATCTTCACCTCAATCTACCGCAACGTCTGACAAGTGAAGAGTCAAAATGCCGCGTGG
This sequence comes from Thunnus thynnus, assembly GCF_963924715.1. Lineage (NCBI taxonomy): Eukaryota > Metazoa > Chordata > Actinopteri > Scombriformes > Scombridae > Thunnus > Thunnus thynnus. The sequence continues at coordinate 26,593,084 of NC_089527.1, forward strand.
AGGGATGGATCCAGTGATGGAGTGATGGATGGAGTGATGAGAAAGGAGGAGAGGGGAGGCGAGGGAGAAGGTGGCGATGGACAAAATGACGGCGGAGAATAGATGGGTGGCAAGACGGAGACGAGAGAGCGGGAGGGAGCGGTGCAGCGAGCAACAAACAGATTATGATAAATGTCATTCTATTATTGCCTGAATAGAATTTAGGACAGCAAAGGAGGGAGGAGGAGGAGGAGGAGGAGGAGGGCGAGACAGAGAGAGAAAGACTACGAGGAGAGGCAGTGGGCTGGAGGTTAGTAGAGTGCTAAGTTCAGAAGTGTGTCATTAAATACTGAAAGACACACTCGGCAAACACAGAGACACACAAACACACACTGCTGTGGTCCCTGAGTGACACAGACAGCCTGGTCAGCGGTGGTCACAGCATGTTGTGTCGCCTCAGCAGGTTGTCTGCTGGCTCGCACAAAATGGCTTCATTACTGCTCTGCTGTAGAGGCTACACGAAGGATTTTTATGTCAACGACTCATAACTACATACTATATTACATCAATTTTGACAGGTTATTACAGAAAACAAAGCAGCCTCCACTGAGAACATTGGAAAGCTTTATAATCTGCTCGCTCCGTGTCAGGAGTTTTTTCATCATCACTAAATTAGAGTTAACAAAAATTGTGATGTAAAATATAATCATCTTAAATTGGCTGTAAGAAGTTAAACAGGCCGTCTGGTATGCTCGAGAGTATTTTCAGACATTTATGTTACATTACACATTCCATTAGATAATATTCTTGTATGTCTGGTGGCTTTTTTTGTTACAGATGATGAATTTATATGTGTTTGTAACCTTTGAATACGTGTTGGAGCTTTATAAAAGATCTAGTTCATCTCCTCTCGTATTAGATAGCAGTCACAACTCTTCACCCATACTAATTCTAACAGGGTTTTGAGTATGTAATGACTTCACACTGGGAAACTGACGAAATCATGTTTCCTGAAGGATGCCTACTTAATTAGCTTGATTTTTTTTGTGTGTGTGTTTTAGATGGACACTATTGCACCACAACACAGTGAGAGCAGGAAACTGAGGAGCTACTCACAGCTGGAAAAAATAAATGTAGTTTTGAGCGTGGGTGAAAAGACTCCATAAATATCTTGGAAAATGGAAATGATAAAATATTTGTACAAAGTTTTAGTTTTCACTTTGTTTTTCCTCTGAAAGCAGTGGCTTTCTAAAGTCACTGACATCCTTCTGTGCACATCTTATCTTTCTTGTCATTAGAAAACGGTCATTTGTTTCTTTTATACTAACAGCTAAAACCATGTAATATGAGGATTAATATAAGGTGCACAGATTCAGATTGTATCCAGTCGACTAAAACTGAAGTAGAAGTCTGGGGTGACTTGGTTTAATAAAATGCTAATATATTCTGAGTTTGTTCCAAATGAAAAGGAGTCAGGTTTTTCTGTCCAATACTAAAACATTTTCCAGCTCGACCAGTGGAGAAAAATATGACTGTCTAATCTTCAAGCCAAACATATAACCAAAGAAACTCAATCTTTTTTACATGAAGCAACAGTGTTGCAGCAAGCTGTGTTGTTCATTTAAATTAAAAAACAACACCAGCACTAACAATGGCAATTTTAATTAACTGATAACTGATTAAAAATACAAAATGCTCCCTAATTACAGCTTCAAAACTGTGATGATTTGCTGTTTTTCTTGATTTTTTTTAACTAATAGCTGTTGAGAGCTGGACAGACATATTTTAAATATGCTCACAAGCATAAGAGACATTTGTCATTTTTGTTTTTTATTTAAAACATAAGCAATAAATAAATGCAGTTATCATTAAATTGCAGCACTAATATTATCATCTTCAGTGCAATCACTATGAGTGTCAGGGCATACATGTAAATAATCTTTATTTAAAGACAGTAATTTCAGGCAGGTGAAGCTGCAGAGTGAAGTTATATGTTTGTTAATGTGTTTGTGCTTGCAGCGTTGAATGCATGCGCATCATTCTGGCTGATTTAAAATCGGTGAAACTGGATCTATAAACCACTGATCAAAAGTTTGTTGAAAGAAAAAATTGACTTGTTCCATCTTAACGAAGACTATCTGCTCACTGAAAGCAGGCACATAGCTGTGGATGGGACAGGTGGGCCTGGGCCCACCCACTTGGCACTCAGGCCCACCCAATCAGAAGGCTTCCTTTTCTGCTGGATCATCCAGTTAATAGAAGTCAATGAATACTGTTTCAATTATCTGACTACGCAACCAATAAAAATAGAACAATTCTTGCTTCTTGTTTACCATATGATGATGATGATGATGATGATGACCTTGGCGAAACAAAGCAGTCACAAAAAGACGTCATGAAGAGCAGGATGAACAGAATTCAGCTGAAGTCCAGCCATCATTCTCAACCCAGACACCTCCTCCTGCACCAGTTTCTCCTCCACAAGTGCCAAGTAGTAACAACACGTACGTGCTAATTCAGAAGCAACCAGCTGTACTGTTGAAAGACTCTTTTCAACTGTCAGTCGGATAAAAACTGGCATCAGGGCATCAGTGATGACATATAGACCGAACTCTTTGTCCCTGCTCTCCTTTGAAAGAGAATGGACTGAATCATTGGACTATAATGAAATAATTTCTGTGTTCAACACCAATAAGCCCCGTTGTCTCCTGCTGTAATCATCAAAAGTAAGCTAATTTAACATTTTGGACTGCAGCAGCCTATCGCCCATTTCAATATTATTGTTTATTGGGTATAGTTTCTGTTGGGTGTACAATTGGATTTTATGCTAATGTTGCTGTGTCTGCCATCTGTGTGTGTGTGTGTGTGGTTGCCATGCCAGGCTATGTTCAGGTATCATTTTTAACGTTATTGAGCATGTTGGTGCCGGTGTACCTCTATCCATAGGCTTGATTAATGATGCTGCCGCATCTGTCAGCTGTGTGTGTGTCAATACGTGGCGGCTGTGCCACATATCGACTATGCGATGCGATGCGGGCGATCCAATGCTGTTAATGTTCGTCTAAATGTTCATCTCGGTGCCTGTAACATTGCCTCTGATGATGTATAAGGCTTGTATGATTAAACTGTGGTGCATTCAGGCAAGTATGGTTGTAATGGCCTATTTTGGTTAAAATATGCGTTTTAGAACCTATTAAGTATGATTGGTCTTGGACAGGCTAGACCCACCTGATTTTCTCTGCCCACACACACTGTGATTTCTGCCTACGCTACTGACTGAAAGAACATACCAGCCCATCTGTGGCTGTTTCACCTTGATTGAGCAGTGATGCAAATATGATCGAAAAGAGGAACTATGCATGCTGATTGGGATTCAAAGTGTGTGTGTGTGGATGTGTGTGTGTGTGTGATAAAAATAGAGAGAACTTAAGAGTGGAAAGAGCAGAAAAAGACAGAAGTAGTTTCCAGCTGCGAGTGCCTCACCCTGCTACCAGCATGTGCCAACTCCAGGCTGGTGTGTGTATGTGTGTGTGTGTGTGTGTGTGTGTGTGTGTGTAGGTATGACTGTGTGCACTTGGGTGTAAACTGGGATACAGAGGCAAAGGAAAACACCCAGGGATTGTGGGTGGATGCCGCGGGTTGCCAGCTACAGAGTCTATGCTAATGCTATGCTAACAAACACACACATGCATTACACTCATATATGCACACAGACACATTCACCAACACACTATAAAACACTACTGTTTGTTTGGTCTCCTTGAAAAAACAAAACGTTACATAATATAATCTCCTTATGTAACAAACAGAAGTCACTACACGTACGCTCACACACACAGACGCGCAATTGCTAAGGCAAAATACACACGAGAGACAAATGCAGGATACAAAGGTCAGTTCCATGTAAAACAGATGTATACACACAAACGGACTAACACGTAAATACAGAGCAAAAATCAGGAGCATTAAAAATAAACAGCTGCTCTGTTATGTGCAGCACAAATGTGCTTTCTAAACATTGACTTTATTCATTCATTTATGTAATTTACACAATAAGCAACAGGCCTGCACGCACACACAGTGCTGTGACCCTACCGGATGTCTGTGTGTGTGTGCTTTGGACAGCAACATGGGAACGTTGTTTAGTTAGTCTAATTCCCACACAAAAACTGTGGGAGTTAATTAATTCTGTGAGCATAAAACTAATCAATCAACTAATCATCACCAGATTCAGAAATATGAAACACTTTTTGAGAGTAAATCTTGACATATTCAGTGCAATTTGCAGTTTGTTAGAGGGTACATCAAAAGCATCATATTTACAGTATAAAGAGCCAAAATCACAACCACACCTCTATCTAGCCTCTGGTCCACTAACTCCCTTTGGGACAGTCTTATCCACTGCATGGAAGACAGTCACGAAAGCTTCGGGAAGTGACCGTGCACTGCTCCTCATTGGAAGTGGAGAGTTTAACCCGGAATACACTCACTAAACTAGTCAGTTATTATTGATCTTTGAACTCTTTTCTATGGTAAAAGTGAAACATGCTGTTGGAAAACACAGTTTCAGATCAATAAAGCATAAATCTCACTGTTGTGTGGCTTGTCCAAGTATGTGTTCTAGCACAGCTTCTTCTTTGCCTCATTCTGGTGCACAAAGCTGGAGTTCACTGTTGCCCCCTGTGAGGTAACCCTACACCTAACCCAGGTTAGTAGGCAAGTGTGTCCTACATCTGAAAAATGCCAACACACACTACACTTAAGCCACACTGGACGCAGACTTCTCCTAATACTGCTTCAAAGTGATATTCAGAGCCAAGTGTATCCCACAATTCACCACAGTATATTGCGCAACACCAGTCAAGTTGTTGGCGTAAGTGTACCACTTGGTTGGTTGGTTTTAGAAAGTAAGTCTACTTACAAAAACACCGTTTTTGCCATTTTTCTGACACCATTTTTCATGGATGTAGTGAAGTAGCTAGTGTGCTATTGTGTGTAGCTTTGTATTTTGTATAATGTGTCCTGTGTGTTTTTTGCTTTGCACTGTTTGTTATTGTGCTGTTGTATGTTTTATTTGTAAGGGACAGCAGATGAAAATTAGCTTTAAAGCTAACTCTGGTGCAGTGCATCAAATGTTAACATTTATGTTTAAAACTGTACATTGTCCCAGTAAATACGATACAATTTTAGTGGTAATGTGTTCAGTTATTATTATAAGGACATATCACTGCAAGAAATGATGTTCTGTCAGTATTCGAAGCTAAATGGACACAGCTACACCTTTTTATTTCAACCAGGATTTTTTAAAATATATTTTTTATATTTTATCAAACTGTAGATAATATAAGCAATGCAGTCCACACATTTCATCATTCCTCCCACCCCAAACCACAAACAACCAAACCTACAAAAAAAGCACTTCAATTATATGTAATGAGCCAAAATTACGTCTTTACTAAAAGTCCACTAAACCATATTGTTTATGACAAAACATCTACTCTATTTTGCATTTTCCAAAACCAAGGTTTTTTTTAAAAATAATTCTAATAATTGTTTTATATGTGATAAATGTGGTGCTCAAACTTTACTGTCAGTCATTGGAAGGCGTTTCAGCTTTTCTAATAAAAGAAACACTCATTGAGAAAACCCACAGGGTTAAATAAACTTTGGCTTTGGCTCTCTATTTTACAATCATGCCAACAAACAAATGAGAAAGCCAAATGACCACACTGGGAAGTAAAAGGATCATGCGTCAAATCCATTTGAGTTAGTTCCAGTTTGTGTGAAAGGGATACAAACCGCCAAATACACAGAACTTACAATTCTGTTAACAGCAGGCGAATAGAGCCCTGACGATTGCTCGAATCTAGTGACACCATCCTTCAGGAACTGTTAAAACCACAAATGTCGCCACCCAAATCTTAATTCACACCTTGCAGCGTTTAACCATTTCCGATCAGCTTGCAAAGAAAAACCAAAAAAAACCCACACAAACAAAAACACCACAATACCGCTCTACACACAGATAAAGGCAACACAATCTAAACTCTGAGACAAGTTAAAGCTTCCTGTTCTCACAACCCATGGTGCTATTACAGCTGATAATAGTTCAGTAACACAACACAAACATGCAGCTACACACGCACACATCCAGGAACTTGACATTAGTCTAAGAAGCAGACCACTTTTCACAGTGTCCTACATATGAGCCGCTCACACATCAGTGCTATTTGTCACTACGACGACCTCCTAACAGCCTTAAACTCATTAGCTGCATATGATGCATTTTTTTTCCTCTCACACACACACACACACACACACATTTCTATCCATATCCAACACATACTTTGTTTATTTATGTACTGACATTCGCATCGGCCATCTCTCACATACAGAACATACACACATGTATGCACCCCCGCACAGATAATGCTATATATAGATCATAATGCTATACATAGACCACAATGTCTTAACAAAGCCCAGTCTCACAGGAAGTCCTATATGGGCCTCTCCATCTCCCTCCGTCTCCCACACACTCATATTGTGTTGAAATTAGGTTTGTACACACACACACACACACACACAAACATGATTTAGATAAATGGCCTCCATAATAAGCTGATTTAATGTCAGGATCGTAGCCCAGCATCACTGCCAGGTGTCATTATCTAACAGCATGCATCTCTAAGCGTACAGTGAGTCTATCAGGGGGACGGAAGTGTTCACATAACAGTCTCCATGGAGACCACGAGTCTCTATTTGACAGTTTTGTATCGACGTAATGACTCCGGAGTCAGTATTTTTGACTGAATGTAATTGTTTTTACTGACTTGTTTTATCAATCAATCAATCTGTTTGGGATTTGAGGTACCGGTATTTCCATTTCCTAAGAATTGACGGTAAAATCTGTTCCAGTTCCCAAATGAATATCCGTGGGATCCCAGGATTTTTAGCATGCATGTGCTTGTGTGTCTGAGTGTGCCAGTGTGTTTGCATACTGAAGAATATTGTATGTAGGTATTGAAGAATATTGAAGAATATTGTAAGATGCATTATTCAAACTAACACTTCCACCAAACTGTCACCTGCAGCAGTTTCTTCTGCTTACCTTTCATGCTAAAAAGGCTATTTACAGTTCAGCTGTGTGGCTACATATTTTTTTACATTAAGTGAACAAATCTGTAGGCCTACATGTTAAATATGTAAATGGTTCAACGAGTGATTTATCAGAGCAGTAGGGCCAGTTGCAGCACGGCATTCAACAGGTGGAGCAGTGAGTACAGAAGATTGTTTTAATGATACAACTAAATATCCGAAACAATGATTTAGCTCCTATAAACACTGACATAACTTCCTGAGATGGCTGCATGAAATGGAAATCACAACCTCTATGAAGGTGGTCATACATTCCCATTCTGTATAATCACTCTGACATTCAACTGCTGAGAGGTTGCTGAACAACAGAAGATCCATACAAATAGTTTCTGCGTGGTTATCTCAAAAAAAAAAAAAGAGGATAAACATCATTTTATGATTAATTAAATACAGTTTGGTTTTCAAAATCAAACTTTATTCCTGGTGAGAAATCCTGAGGACAGGACACAGAAAGAGTGATATATTCCTGGAAAGTAATCATTTTAAAATTACAAGACTCTTCAACCCGAGACCTGTTGCTTCACCTACCAATAGACTGCCTAAAAGGGAAAAACATATTTGAAAAATATTAAAAATATCTATTTATACAAATCTGAATCAATCCAGCAAATTCACAAAAATCTCAAATAGTTTTGGTTTATCCTCCCTGAATAAATCATGACGAGGAACAAAAAAACAGGACTCTGAGCCATAAGCACACAGTGCAGGCATGTGCAGCTGCTAATTTTGATGACACTAAAGAGGAAAAATTTATTCAACCAGACCGATATTCAATGAAAGCAATGGTCTGGGTTCATTTAGGATTAAATAATCTCCTGGGAGCTCGACAGGAACAGCTTTTAGTAGCGTTATTTTCAAGCTGTTACTACAGTGTGCTGAGCAGTGACAACAGGGAGGATTTAGTCCTGTTTTTAGTGCACTGCAATATGAAACAAGTAGCAGTTAAGCTACTGTAAGTGGTATTGATCAAAGTCACCGTTTGACTGAAACACTCCCAGATTAAGCAGAGAAACGTGCAGGTGTTTTGTTATAAAGTGAAAATATAATGCAGAATAATGACAGCAACGCATTCCTGACACAAATGGTAACATTTTATCATATGAAATGTAAAATTTAAAAAAATAAATGAATAAAATCAAATGCTTTAATGCGCTTAAAACCCACATTTAAAAAAAATCAATTTAGTATTGTCTTGCATGTTCTGTGTCTATTCCCATATCTACTCTCCCTATCACAGCTAAGCGGTCTTCTGTTATTTGCCTTCCTTCATCTCTCAGCATCAATCTGCTCCTCTGCTGCCGTTTCATCGGTGTGGCTCCGTTGTCTTGTTGAGTGTCTCTCATGGGAGGCCCTTGAGCAGTCTACCAACTGCTTTCCATTTATTCATTCCCTTGTGCTCCACTTTTCGCTGTATTTTTACTCCTGTACATGCATCTTTTCTCCCACAAGCTCCGCATTGTAGGCTCACTCTCTCTGTCCCTCTTTTCCCCCTTCTCACAGCTGGATAGGACACATACAGGGCAGTAATGAGAGCACGCAACGTTGTCTGCAGGAGGCACGCTTTCAGAGGCCATCCTGGATCACTGTAACCATGGAAATAAGTACCACTATGGTGTCACAGAGACACACACGGATGTGGTGCTCTCAACTCCTCAGACACCAAATGCATTCATTCTGAAATATTTTTACTCCACTTTACTTTACAGTTTGTTGCCACACTACTCCAGAGCAGCAGCTCTGGGGAGTGGAGACTAAATGGCAAACAATACCTTCCAACCAACACGCAGATATGATTGAGTGACAAAAACATACACATCATGTACAAGATGACAATCACTTAAGTTCTATATGTAAAAATAACACATTATATATAGCATAATCCGGTATAGTAGTGTACAACACAGCTCACACACTGACAAATGGGCTACAGGATACATACAATAAGGCAAAATACATGGTAACACAATAAAATGGCAAAGAAAAATGAATTTGTGTGATTTTTATTAAATCAGTGGTGATGGAAGTAGACCTAGTTTGCAAACTACTGGTGAGCTCTCATAACTTAGCTAGGTGGCTCACCAAACATTTTACCACAGTTTACCCAAGAGACATATTTGTACCATCTGCTCCTGCCACACAAATGACAGCAAACCATGCCTCTTTAAGAGCATCTTACTCTGGTAAAATTTAATGGTGTGACATACCTAATATTAGAGCTGCAAGGATTAGTTGGTTAATCAATTAGTCAGCAACTATTTTGATAATCAATAACAAGTCAAATATGAGAGTTTGTTTCTTTTTTTTCCTTTTTTTTTTCTTTTTGGTCTTACATTGTAGTAAATTTCATATTTGGGGGTTTTGGACTTTTGGTCAGACAAAACAAGACATTTAATGACATCGCCTTGTGCTCTAGGATAATGTGATGGCCATTTTCACACTGTTTTCAAATGTTTTGTAGACCAAACAATTAATCGAGTAAGTAATCTGCAGATTAATTGATCATGAAAATAATCGTAAGATGCAGCCCTAGTTAGACCGATGAAAAACCAGAGAAAGAAATTAAGGAAACAACAAGATTGAATATGGCAACAGCAAACACCACTGAGCCACTACCCTACTAGCTCACTCAGTGGCTATTGATCATCAAACTCTATCAGCCGCATGGAATAAACAACAGAAACAAAGGCAGAACAATTAATATTGCTATCCCACTTTCAACATGAAGGATATGATCCATCCACTCATTCACTGTCCAACACTTCAGGTTACGGCAGCAGCAAGCCGAGTTAGGTAGCCCAGATGTTGTTCTCCCTGGCCACATCCTCCAGCTCCTCCTGGGGGATCCCAAGGTATTCCTGGGCCAGATGGGATTTATAATCCCTCCGATATGTTCTGGGCCTGCCCCAGGATCTCCTCCCAGTTGGATGTGCTCGGTATATGTCCACAACTTCCAGACTAAGAGAGATATAAAAACATCTATGGCTTCTTCAGGCAAACGTGACCTTGCTGAGACCAAGGAACCCAAAAATCCAGGGCTGGGGGATGGGACAGAACAAAAATACCGATCTGCTGTAACCATATACATACTCTACGACAGCAGACAATGGTTCAAGGGACCTGTCAATTGGAAAAGTGACCCTGAAATTACCTGTGAGAGGTTCAACAGGTATGAAGACTGGGGGTGAGAGCTAATTTTGAGGAGAAGAAATGGAAAAAGATGGACAGAAAGACCTGTTGTTGCAGTTTATTGAAAGTTGAAATTTCTATTTGGCAGTCTGCAGTCAGGGAAGAGAAAATGAGGCTGATGCACGCTACTGCACAGCTAATGGTTTAGTACGACAATGTTGTGGGTCATGCCGTTCCGAATTTCAATTACTGTACATCGGCTGACACACTCTATCTGCCTCATGTGGCTCTCAGGTGTGCAATAAGTGTGTTCACCCCAGTTTCATGCTTCACTGACAAAAGCAGCTCTCAAATACAACACTCCAATAAGACCTGACTTCTCTCAATGGAAAGGTAATTTCTCAAAACAAATTACACACGTATTCAGGCACACACTTCTTCATAAATAAATGCATAACTACACGACAGCTCACATATTCACACATTTGCATGCACACAGACACAAGGCGCAGTGATGTAAAAGGGGGAGAAGTCACCTCAAGCCATCTCTGTTGGACGGTCTCTCTTGGTCGCTCCATGTTATTCACTTTAATAAGACGTCTAGACAAGACATCCTCAAGCAAGAAAGGGAGGAAATATGGAGGCAGTGAGACAGGAGTGAGCAGGGACAGTGTTAAACAGTAGAACAGAGCAATAAGGAAGAGAGGGTTAGACTTTATTAGCTGTGATTATGATTCCTCCTCATCCTTACCTATGTTTGTGCTCAAATCTTTGCATATTATTTATGTAAAAAAAAATCCAATATACAAAATATGTTAAAAGCAAACACCATCTTTATCATTAGAAGAACATTGTTCACGGAAACAATCATTTGATGAGACATTGTGCGATTCTTGTTCGTTTATTGTGATTATGTGATTCTTCAGTGTCTCCCTTGCTATTGACCTTCATGAACAATCAGGCGACATTACGACAAGTACAATACTCACAATTTTTTCATTAATTCTACATAAATCTGCTTGAATCTACGGATACAAATATAACAAACCCTGTCACGGCTTCACAACCATTATAAAGTTTTCATTGTGAAGCAGCTGCAGCTTATTTCTCACCAGCATTTATGACTGCTAACATCTAGTGCTATTGCAGGTTATAATAGTAGCAGCCACTCTGAGTTTGTTAGACAAAGAGGACCAGGTGGGATGAACTTATTGCACTGTTAGCAACATCAAACCTTTATGTCACCGAGGTAAGCAACAGTTTTTATCAATTCTGCCGTATGGAAAGCCATGATTTTAATGAGTTTATGCTGTTTTATTTCCAGTAAAGTCTATTTTCTTTTGATTATGTGTATAACTACAATAACAGCTTGACAAGGTGTCAGCCAACATTTCTGTGAAGAAGACGCCAGAAATGCAAATTAAAACTGTACTAAATTCAGAATCCTTTGCAGCTGCAAATAGGAACAAAATGCCACACCATAATGTCTGAATTTGTCCAGAATGAGTCCTAAAGTAACAAAACTGCTGAATGTTTTATCCGTTTTCTGCAAAGTGTAATAGCTTTGCATAGCGTAGTAGCTTCTGCTCACCATTAGTGGTAAAAGCAACAGAACTATAATATTTTTTAAGCTTGTACTGTTGAGTTGTTTTTTGTTTTTTTTAAATCAGATATTACCAGATATTATCTGATGCAGTTGGTTATCTTCTGTACTCAACTGGTAGAGTTTCATGCCAAATTCAAGCCTTCAAAGAAAAGTAATGGTGCTGACACTGATCTCACTTTATTACTCTGTTGCAAACACTACTGAAAAATAATTTGCAGGGTAGAAGTAAATTGTAGGTTCAAATTTCACTTTCAAGAATCAAAAAGCAGCTCAAAACTTTCTTGACTAATCCTCATTTCTCATAAATTTGGAACCAGTTTGAATTCAGAACCAGTTCTTGATATCAACATGTGAATATCAAATACACTGGAAAGAGCAAACCATCCATCATTCTGGGATTTAATAGCTGAGAAGAAAGTATGATGGACAGAGGAACACAGGAGAAAGAAGGAGAGGTGGAATTAAACAGAGGCCACTGATAAGATAAAGGACTGTGGCTATAAGAGGGAGGTGGGACACAATGGTAACAGGAAGAGAGAGAAGTGAAGATGGAAGGGAACAGACAGGGAAGTGTGTGTATGTGTGTGTGTGTGTGTGTGTGTGTGTGTGTGTGTGTGTGTGTGTGTGTGTGTGTGTGCATGTACATGTGTGCTGGTGGAAGGCGCTTTAAACGAGCAGAAGTGACAGGCGGAGACAGAGATGGAGAGGACAGCTTTGTGCACAGGCAGACATGGAGCAGCGCTAAATAAATCAGCCAGCGCTGCAACTAAGTGTGACTGAAATGTTTACGATACACCAGCATAATGGAGAGACAGACGGGGCAAGAGAGAGATAGAGGGAGAGAGCGAGGGGAAGCCCGCCTGCCTGTCATCTGAGAGACAGACAGAGAGAAAGAATAAGAAAAAGAATAGGGTGTAGGTGGATCTTAAATAGGTGCAGCAGTCTCAGTTAAGTGCTTGTGTGACTAAAAGGCACTAGTTAAATCACCCACACCTATTATTTTTCATAAACTGTAAACCCACACACTGGCAGCGTTAAAATGTCAACCTGTGATATCAGCCATACTCGGCACTGAAAGCCATTTATTTTAGCCTTAAAACCAAGAACACAAGTGTACAAGTGTAAGGAATTGATTAAACTGTGTGTTTATTTGTTCTAGCATAAGCTGTTATCATTAGCATGTCCAGCTAACTAGTTTAATACCTAAAAGAGCGTTACTTCCAAGGCCAAGGAGCATTTCATTAGTTTGAGGGGTTACAAATTATATTAAAAGAGCCTTATTCAACTTGAGCATATTCACTGTGAAGTATTTCCCCACTGCTTGGAAGCTGGTCCTGGGTGCTATCAGATTTTAAGGTAACGTTAGCGGCTCTGTCCTGCTCTGTATTGGATTTGTGGACATTTACACTCCAGCAACCACAATGTTGCTCAAGGTAATGTTACATTTGGCAAACACACTGATTAATCCTCAATCTAAAAGTCTTTTCTCTTGTAGCATTAAAAGAAACATATTGTCTTAAAACATGAAGTATGTAAGCTAAGCAGCTAGATATGTTATAATTAAATAATAGTTGAAGTATTATAACTGTTATGAGGAAAAATGTAAGATCAGACTATAGTTCTACACTGCAATAAGAACAATACTGTTTCTTTATTTCCATGACTTCTAGCCCTCTACATGGATCATCAGCCGGTGAGGATGCTGACTTTTTGCCTGAGACATGCAACTTTAGCGTCAGTCTTTTAACATTATATCATATATCAAGTGCAAATTAAAGGCCACTTTTACCGGGTTCTAATTTTGAAATGAGTCGGAGTCAGTTAGAGACAGCGTTTGCAACCACCTCATACAGCCAATGTTAGCTTAATCATCTAGTTAGCGTTAGCTGATCAAATCTGCCAGTGACAGTCATTTCAGCTGGTGAAATTAAAGGTTGCCAGCTAGAAGAGAGAAGCCTGCTTTTGTCTACCTCTGTCTAATTTCAAGGACCCATTGTTTGAAAAATTACCATGAATTGAATTATGAAAAACTCGACAGGCATAGCTATAGTGACTATAGGAGGCAGGGCTTAATGAGTAGCCATTTTGCCCTTATTTCCCAGCATTGACCATGGATGTATTGACACGTTGACACACCTGCACTCCAGTAAAGCATGTTAACATCCACTCCTACGATTGTTAAATACCATCTACCATATCTTGACCACTTCTTCTGTCTGTATGGTGTCGGGTGTATGCAACTATATGAGTGTCAATGACATAATGTGATGCAGCATGAATGTGTTGCCCTCAAGTGTGAAGGTGGAACTATAACACACGAGCCAGCTAATTACTACTAATAGATGACAGCTATGCCACAAACAGTTGTGTTTAATCTTTGACTAGTGACCTTACTTACTCTGTGTGTCGTCCCTGTTTAAATTTATCTCAGTTATTGTCTAATGATTCTCCTTGACCTGAGCGCTGCATATGACACTGCGGATCACACTATCCTCTTAGAGCCTCTACACACCACCATTGGACTGTCAGACTCAAGTGGTTTCAGAGTATGTCTCACTGGAAGGATGCAAGTCTATATTGCTCCCAGTCACCTGTGGTATTCCGCAAGGATCGCTTCTCGGCCCCATCCCATTTAACCTCTACATGCTCCCCTTTGGATGTGTCATCAGTAGATATGGGATGTCTTTTCATTGCTTTGCTGATGATATTCAACTGTTCGTCAAAACTGCCCCAAGCCCTCCTGCAGCCATGTCACACCTCAGCACCGGTCTTGAGGAGATAAAGGACTGGATGAGCACAAATTTTCTCCAGTTAAACAGCAGCAAAACTGAACGCACTCAACACCAGATTCAGTCAACCCCTGACCTCAATTTCATTTTGACGGCCAGGACATCACCCTTTCCTCCTTAGTCACTAATCTGGGTTTAAGGTTTGACCCTCAGCTGACTTTTGATGACTATATAAGATATCTATGCAAAACCTCTTTCTACCATCTCAAAAATATCTCTTAAGTCCACCCCTCTCCAACCCTGTCAGATGCAGAGAAACTTGTCCATGCCTTTATCTTCTCAAGACTGGACTACTGCAATGCGCTCTTCACAGGGATCCCTGGCAGGAGCATTCAGAAGCTCCAGTACATTCAGAATAGCACTGCCAGGATCCTGATGAGAGTGTGAAAACACAAATATATAACACCAATTCTGTTTTCATTGCACTGGCTCCCTGTCTCCGTCAGGATTGACTAGAAAGTCCTGCTACTCACATACAAATCCATCAACGGACATGCGCCTCCCTACCTACAGGAACTGATCATACCACACACTTCCACCCGTACTCTCAGATCTGCCACCAGTTTGCTCCTCCCGGCACCCAGTACTAAGCTCCGCACATGGGGGACAGAGCCTTCTGCTCTGCTGCACCACGCTTGTGGACCAGCCTTCCGAACCATCTGAGGGCAGCACAGACTCTAGACTCTTTTAAAAAAAGGACCTAAAAACCTTTCTATCCAGGAAAGCTTTTTCATCTTAGCTCTTATTTCTATTTTCTTTGTGTTGTGTGTTCTATGTTATTAATACTGTAGCACTTTGAGTTTCACTATGAATGAAAAATGCAATACAAATTAAATGTATTCATTATTATTATTAATGTTCCCAATCAGTCAATATAGCAAGTTATCAAAGAATCAAAAGACGGTAAGAGCAGAAAGGCAAAAGGACCATGCTGTACCATACCGTACTTTGAGCAAACATAACTGGGAAACCAATTGTACTGTAGATGTGGGTTGTCTTCAGTCAAATCTCAATTACTTTGAAGGACTCATCAACAGCTTATTTGGCGGTTTCTCTCTATTTATCTCTTCACTTTCTATTACCAGAAGCATTTTAGGAGCTGTGCTTGTGACCTCTAACCTGCATTGACCTTGCAGCAGAAACGTTTGCATGTTAAAAATCTACACTTTATCTTGCTTTTTGAAAAATCTGGATATTATTCTGTAAACAGTCCCAATCTAAAAATGACAAGCATGTGTCAACTGCCTGATAGACTAGGGACCTCTTTCCCCAGGCATGCATTTCCAGAACAGGAATGACTCCCTGAATAATCAGGTATACAAATTGAATGAACGGACGACTTAACCCTGTCTCCAATAATCCTGTCAAAGTTAGCAGCAGCAGCAATAGCATGACAAATCATCAATAATGTGCTTACTACTCCTGAGGTCAAAGTTTCAATAGGGGAAAGGAGACTAAGAGGATTGAAAAGTCCCAGACTGCTGCTTTGTTGAGCTTACTGTCAAACAGAAAGACCAACATAGTAGGACTGTTCACTAATATAGAAGGACTTATGACAGAGCCTCTTACAATGAAGCAGTGTGTACCTATTTGCATCTGAAATCTTTTCATGTTCTCATGTTCCCAGATTCTCAAAGCAATATCTCCAATTCTGTCTGGTTTAATGTAGGATGGTGGATACATGCTTGTGTCTATCAATCTGTCACAGCAGCATACACACACACACACATACACATACACACACACCACAAAAGAGCGACAAAAGAGGTGTTCCATCTTTTTGAGCATTGTCGCTCCAGGTGACATCTCACAGTCATCAATAACCAGCTGATATGAACAACATACACAGGAAATACATTCTGTACACTGTCAAACATCCTGGATCTGCTGCCTGGTATGAAGCCTGGAAGCTGCAGGTGTGTGTGTGTGTGTGTGTGTGTGTGTGTGTGTGTGTGTGTGTGTGTGTGTGTGTGTGTGTGTGTGTGTGTGTGTGTGTGTGTGTGTGTGTGTGAGACAACCACAAGCGGTCCTGGACTGTGGTGGCCATGCTGTCACATATAATATAATGTAAAATGAAATGTTCTCAGTCTGAAGCACTTTATGAGTTCACATGAGCCCTTATCTTATTAAATAGCTGTGTTTTTGAAAAGAAAAACTTAAATAGGGTTGTAATTAGCAATTATTTTCCTTATCAATTAATCTGAAGGTTATTTCTATTAGCCACCTTAGCGACATGTCATTGTACAAATGTTAGCAGATGTTAGCATTCAGCTCAACTGGCTGAGTGAATTCACAGAGCAGCAAGAATTGTCCGTAGACATCCTCAATTAAAGTTTATCTCTCCAAGGACAGGTCAAGGCTAACTGGTCAAGAGGCTAACGTCACCCACAGACCATTTTCCTTTCAAAACAATTTGTTTCTGCAACATCAGAAATGTAGTTGACAGAGCTGTGATGATTCAGGTTGTCAAAGTGGTTACATGACTAATGTAATTTATTTAAATGAAGCTTTTTGTTGAGCTCAATGACCACCTCAAGAACAAAAAAAAAAATCAAGTCTTTAATTTTAGTTTTGACACCTCAAAAATAATGACAGATAATTTGTATGACAAAAGAAATGACCACAAAGGCACTGTTAGCAATTATGACTGAATGGGAGACATGAAAAGCTGTGAGAGTAGGAAGAGAGAGAAAGAGAGAGAGAGAGGGAAGAGATGTTCATACAGAGAGGAGAAGACTATTCTGGGAGCGAATAGACTCCTAATGATGCCTGCTACAAAAACAAAAAAAGCAGAGGGGGGAAAAGAGGGGAGAGAACATATCTTCATGCTAGAAAAGAGGTAATTATTTTAATTAGCCCTTGTTTAAATCTGAATAGAAGCCCAAAGCTGTGGTTTGCAGCACAGACATGGGCTCCTCAAATTTGTGTGTGTGTGTGTTTGTGTGTGTGTGTGTGTGTGTGTGTGTGTGTATATGCCTATCAGTGTGTGCCAGCTATGGATGTGCCCCATGTGTCTTACAATCCTCAAGTGGAATCACTGCTTTGCAAATTTCTGTTTACGCCTGGCTGTCTGTGTACCAGCCGGGCTCCCTATCTCCCTACCTGCTCATTAACAAACATGCCAGCTTATCAGCTTCTCTGTCCATCACTGCAAAAATGCCACAAGCAAATCCCAGCGATAAAAGGTAAGAAAATAATATCTGGAGAATAACAGGAGCCATGAGCTCCTCTTTGTAGTTATGGATCATCAGTTTTGGCTTGTACTGTCCCCATCGCAACTCTCAGCCTCCTCCCATCCAACAGTTTCAACTTCAAGAGCTGTATACACAGCTGAGGCCCTCCAAAAAATCTGCTGAGAGAAAAAAAAAAGGGTGTGTGTGTGTGTATGAAAAAGAGCGCCAGATGGAGAAGCCAGTATTTTTTCCCCTCTTGGTAGCCAAGGAAACCAACCAAAGATGTCCTCATTCAAGGTTATAGGTCACGGGTGACGTACAGGGAATGGCTGCTAGAGAAGAGAGAAGCTGATGGAGAGAGATTGGACTTTACCATTTAAGCTCAAGTGATACAACAGAGTGTGACAGACACAAAGAGGAGTGTCTGAATGGCCTTAATGAGGAGGTTTTTATGGTTTATGCGAGATGTGTCCAGGCCACTCGGCATGTCTGGGAGCACAATGATCTCACCATCTAAATTCCCAGGACAATAAGTACAGCAGTGAGTAAAGTGGCTCATACGCTGGAACTGAACTGAACTAGTCATACTGTTCAGACAAAGCACCCTAATGTGTCTTTTTAAACCTCGTCTAGATCTAGGTCAGACTCGACTCAGCCGTAAATGATCAATTCACAAAAAACACACCTAATCCCTTGTTGCATCTTATGTGCACTTCCCATTTTATGTGCTGAGAATTTGTGATATCTGCCGCTGAATCATCTGCTGCCTACAGCGAATATCTAGAGCTGACAATTATTGACAAAAAATTAATCAGCAATTATTTAGATGATAGATTAATAGTAATTTATCAATCGAAAATGTCAAACTTTTACTTCTTCTGGCTTCTCCAATGTGATTATTCGCTGTTATTCTCTGTTTTTTATCGTTATAAACTGAATATCTGAGACATTGACGTCACCTTGGACTCTGAGAAACAGGGATGGACATTTTGAACTTTTTTTTCATTTCGTGGACAATTAAATCAATGAATCCAGAAAATATTAGTTAGTTGCAGTTTAACAAAGGTCTTTGGAAATGTGTGGCTTCTGAGGCTCAAAGAATGAAAACAGCAAAGTTCCCTTTTCACAAACAATCTCCTGGTTACCTCACTGTGGATCATAATCATTAAAACTATTTTCTACCAAAGAGGTAGAGCCAATTAAAAGTCTTCAAAGCGAGGTTGGTGGATTGTCCCGAGTAACCGGGACATTGCTGTCAACTGAGGTAGTAGCTGAGGGCGCAGATAACTCAAAACATTAGAAGGAGAAATATATATCTGTAAGGCAGAGCGTGCCCAAACTCTGACCTTTAAAAGCAGGCTTAAAACCCCATTATTCTCTGCTGCCTTTAAGGTTGCTTCTATTTGGTTTTCACATCTTTTTTTTTTTAATGTCAGGATTGTTTCTGAATTTGTACACGTGCATGTTGTTTTTTATTCACTCGTTTGAAGTTTGCTGTCAATTCCTTAACACCTTTTTACTATCTGCTGCCTTCTAATGTTGCGTTTATTGCCTTTATCTTCTCCATAATTAGCTTTCATTTTGTACATATGGTTATATTTTCTTATATACTCTCCTTTGGATTCAAGTTTTTTTTTTTTTTTAAATAGATGTTAAGCAAGTGTATGAATGATGCTATACTATATAAATAAACTTAACTTGCCTTCCTTTTAAAGTGTAAATGAACGTTAAGCACTCAAACTGCTTCATTTATTAATTTTGCTTTACAAAGTAAATAACTATTAACTATTACTGTTTTTGATGTAAATATTGCACATACTGTAACTATTCAATACTGCCTTTTAATTTATTGTCATTTGTTGTTATCATTTTTTCTTGACTATAGTTGACTACGCTGCTGTAACGCAATAATTTCCCTCACCTGATCAATAAAGTATATCTATCTATCTATCTATAAATAGACATCACGGTGAATAACCTCACAACAGATTGATTTAAATGACCTCTGACCCAGCTCTCATTGTTAACACTGATCCAAAATGATGCTCCTACATAGCTGATGCGGTGTCTAATGTTGAATTTATGGCACATAATGTTGTTGTTTAAGACATGAAGCAGGTGAGGTTGTGTTTTCTCAACTATTTTTAACATATTCATTCATCTCATCCTTCAGCGGGATGGACATTTGCTCGCTTTTCTCCTCAGTCCTGCTCACTCACTCCTCAGTGAGTAATAACAAAAAGAAAACATCCATTACCTTCTCTTTTCCAACATTCATCTGTCTCATTCTATATGCACGGTTGCTATAACTCAGTTGCTGAATGAATTGGTCCTCGGCAGTGTGTGACTGTTTGGTCAGCTAACTCTTACTGATTTTGTTTATACTCTCACAAAGGAAGACTCTCAGGAATTTCATTAGGTCATGAGGGGAGAAACCTCAGATCAACTTTGCCAAAACAGCGAGTACGGCACTGCTTCTGTTCACACGACCCCCAACTCAGAAGCATTCTGGGTAAAAACCGAATGTGTAAAAAGGGTTTTGGTCTTGTTTGTGAAGTGCATGCAGCAGCTCCTGTAACCTCTTCACACTCACGCTGCCACCTCCCTGTTGCAACTCTCTTTGTAGCGCGCTCTGCTTGTCTTAT
Source organism: Thunnus thynnus (assembly GCF_963924715.1). NCBI lineage: Eukaryota > Metazoa > Chordata > Actinopteri > Scombriformes > Scombridae > Thunnus > Thunnus thynnus. The sequence goes on from NC_089527.1 coordinate 26,613,560, forward strand.
TCGCACAAGAAAGCAGAGCTGGGCTGCGTGTGAACTTTCCACATACTGCACATAATGTCACCCTGCTGCATACCATGCGGAAAGGTTTTATAAGCAATTCAGTTGAGGTTTTTCCTTGATATAGAAATGATAAATCATGCAACATAAACTTGGGTGGAAATGGGGAATTCTTGTACACTGCCTAATCTGGCTGAAGACTCCAGTTCACTTCATTACTTTTATCACAAATTATCTAACAAATCTACAACAAACTGGATCAAATGCATGCAAAATACTTTATTATTCTATATATGTCATCTAAAATCTGTTCATACTGTTGCAATATTGAAACTCACTTTCCATCAAACAAGAGTAAACAGTGCATTTGCAGCTGCAGATTAATACACTTGTGGTGGACTGACTGAAAATAAACTACAGTGCCAGTGTTGATGGTAATAAAGGAACATGTCGCTCAGTGCAACAGTGAGTCTGATTGATGTGTTTGCAATATTATTTGAACAACACTGGAGGTTTACAGCACAGAGGAATAAGCTGTAACAGGTTTCGGCTACTTGTTGGAGGATAAATTCACTGTTAGTTTTCATCTTTTAATGGTTTTGTTGACAATAAAAAAAAAATAGAATATTTCCAGTATTATCCTTTAAGAGACTGAGCGCAGTCCAACTGATGTTGTGTTCTCTCCGTCTTCCTTTCATCCACTATTTTCTACATAATAAACACTCAATAGTTTACGCTATAGCGAGCAGTGAGATGAGATTTCCAACATTAATCATGATAATTGTCTGCTGCTTACAGGTGTATGGTCACATAACTGTTTTGTCTGCTGTTTTTGAGGACAGTTCATAGTGCCTCGATTTCACACTGAGAAATTGGACACATAAAATGGTGGAAAGTAAATATGGTGTGCCAGGTAGCAAACAGAATGATTTTGCAAGCAGCTTGAAACCAGAATATCACAGAGGGACGAGAAGTTTATATAGTGGAGGGTAGAGAGAGAGAGAGAGAGAGAGAGAGAAGCCCTTCAAAACCAGCCTTTCAACATGAGAAGAATATTATATTGGAATATTGCAATATAGTGTCAATATTGCTGTGGGAGGGTGCACAGGTCCTGAATGGCTTCTTCTGTTAGTCTATTTCCAGTCTACCTTTTCTGTCTTTCTCTTCCGCTCTTGCCTTTTTTTTTTAAATTTGCAACCTCCACATGATGACTCACAGAAATGTGTGCGTTCAAAAGCAGCCGACTGTCCTTCTCCACTTGTGCCTCAAACACACTGAATCCACCACCCTCCATGTCATTATCATTTCCCTCTCTTCTCTCGCTCTCCCACAATTCGTTCTGCAAGGATGAATAAAGCTGGTGAAGGAGAGACTAGCCGCAAGGATAAAATGGAGAGAGAGAGAGAGCACTCATGTTATAAATGTAATAATTTCAGAGAAGATTTCTTCCACAGGGCTATCCGAATAATGAAATGACTAATGTTGGATGTAAGCAGAAAATTAGTAGAAAAACATCTTACTTGCAATGTTTATTCAGGTTTACTATGAGCTGTGAAGCTCATATTAAACCTGTCATGGACATGAATGAACACGAAATATCTCAGTATGTATTTAGGTGGCACTGTGGTTTTCTTTCTTCATTGGGATGTGGCTAAATTTGAGTAATTGCAATTTTTTTAAACTAAACAAGGTATTTTCATATGCTGTAAGTAGCCATAAGTGTTACGTCAAAGCAAAGGGACTATTTGTGCGCCATCTTTAAAACACTGACATTCTTGGATTAATTATTAAATGTAATCTTCAGAGTGCACTTACTGTATATATGATTCCTATAAAATACTTAAGAACCGAAAAAAGCTGTATAAGATTATTTTTGGAAAAATTGCATATGAATGTTAAAATTTGATTGCAAGTGGGAAATGAGAAGAGATGCAGTTACAGCATGATTTCACGGTGTTCTCTCGAGGACAGAGCCACCTTAATCTAGAAAAAAAAAAACCCATTTATTTTAAGACAAGGGGAACGTGGAAGCCTTATCATTATGAGCAAAAAAAATGAATTTGGTCTTCATGTACTGTTTCTAGTTTAGCATAATAGGCCTCTTTCACAGCAGACAGCAGATTTTGACTTGTCATAGTCAAAAAAGTATAGCTGTTACTAATAACAAGTGTCCCAGTGAGCCTGAGACAATGAGTCATGTATAATACCAGGACCCTGAAACTTAATGATGGCTGGAATTTAGCCATCATTAAGTTTATTATTTACACCTGTTCTTTTCCTAATGTGACAATTAAAAATGTCTTCTGTAAAAATGTATTTATAAGTCCTACAGTTGTTTTAGGAGTAACTACTTGATGATAGGCTATATACCTATATATACTTGGAAATACTCATTTCTTATTGGCTGACAGGTCTCTGTCAGTTCTTCAGTTGATGGAGTTACTATGCCAAACGCTAGCTCACAGTTAGTCAGAACGAGGAAAAAATGGATATACGAAGGGTCAGCGAAACAAGCCGTGTAAATATTGGATGAGTTCGAAGTTATGTGAACATGATATGAGCAGAGCATAAGTCATATACAGCTAACGTACTTTGCATTGCACTGAAGCCAGCCTCCCCTTGTCTAGCGACACCAAACTAGCCTAGTCTTGTGTTAGATAGCCAAAAAGTTTTATATTTTATCAGTCTGGTAGAGAAGTGCAGACAGTAAAGAGATTCAAAGATTCAGTTTCATAATGTCATAACCCTTCCTTCCTTTCTCCCTCATGCCCACACACGTAGAGTTACACCCAAAGATTGACAAGACGGAAGTCAAACTACTTGGTGAGTACATTTACACCCTTTGAACTAGTCTATGTTTACACTCAGAGAAAACCAACCTATGTCAGAATGAGTCAGAAAATATTTTTTGTAATTTTTTTTTTTGGTAGAGAGCACCTTTGTCATTCTGAAGTGTTTCCTGAAATTTTTTTTCTTCTTAATTGAAACCAGTTTTTTTAGTTTTGACTTATTCATGTCACAGTCTATTGTGTATATGTATACTGATAATGCTCAGGAGCTTTTTGTGAGAAGTGATTGTCAACACAAATGGAATGTAAAGTCAAGGCCATAAAGGCTTAGTTGAACCAAAGCTTGATGGAAAAGAAATGGTTGGCAGTAAGTTTGATAATGGGCATTTAAAGGGTCTTTGACGTGACTATAAAACATTCTGTAGTGATTATAATTATAAAAATGTGTTTGTTTCACTGGCAAACTTACTAAGTAATATTAATCATTCATAGATTTAAAGACTGTTCTTCTCATTTCCTTGTAAGCACTGTTTATTAGCTTCAGAGAACACAGCTCTATTTCTTCCTTTCTTTCTAATTGCAAATTCAGTCGTTTCATTTAATCTTAACCTTATGTCTGTTTCCCTTCTTATATTGCAGCCTGGACAAGTTGGGTCGTAACAAAACTGAAGTAGGCAAAATTTAAGCACACAATATAATTTTAAGACGGAAACGACCGAATTCAGTCGTTGTCTTCATTTTTCCACAGGTAACGATATTTCCTCATGTTTTACTACCTGTACCACTGAGGTGGGAATTGTGAATCATATAGGGTAGGTCCATCAGCAATGATTTTGCAACCAAATTACGAAAGTTTACTCACTCACTCTAAGTAGTTAGTCATTTTCAACCCTCTTTCATGAAATTGCCACTGTATTATGGGTTTTAAGGATTTTCCATCATGTAGGCCTAGTAATAATGGTTTAGGTATCTGATATGATGATCATTCAAGTCGCTGGAATATTCATGTGCAGATTATATGGTAAATCAAATCCAAACTGTTCCTTCCTTCTCCAATTTTCACATTTTTTAAGCAATGTGTAGCCCTCACATGCAAAAAAAAATGCATGGAAACAGTCTATTAACAAGTACGTTTTTAAAAGTTTTTTTGATGGAGAAGAATCTGGGCTCAGGCCCTGATGGTTAACAGTCCAGCCAACATCCCTGTGTCTAAGAGACAAAAACACACAGAAGAGAAGCAGATGTTGGATGGATCTAAAAGTGGTTTGCCCCTTATGGACAAAGAGAGAGATGATTAGTGCAGTAATCCTGTTAGCGACCACTGATTACTGCTTCCAAGAACAACAACCAAAGCTCACACTTCTCACCTCGCTCTCTGTGTGTGTGCGTGTGTGTGTGTGTGTAGTGAAAATGTTCATGATGTAGATTCCTGTGGTCATGACTTTCATTTTTACTTTTCTGCATACGAGATTAATTGGGACGTCAGATCTTATGGAGACTCTCATTGTTTGGCGAACAAAGGTGGTGCAAACACAAACTGGACCAAATGCAGGATTGTCTAATAGCAGATATGTGATTTCAGTAGCTATTACTAGTACTACTACTGCTAGTACCACTACTACTATTAAATTTCCACAATCATGTGCTGATTGTGCTGCTGTCAAGGAGGCAATCTCTCAAGCAGTCTATATAATGATGTGTGATCACTTGGTAACCATGGTAACACATGTGTGCATCAGTACTTGAAAGTGGAGATTTTCCTTTCATAAATCAGAAAGTGAAAAGAGGTTAAAACATGTGTGTTGTCCTCATGTCCTATGAACTGTATTTTGGAAGTTCTTTATTAAGAAGATATCTTCAAACATCAAATTACAGCCTTTGAATTTCAACACACCCAGTGTTTATTAAGCATGAAGCTTCAGGCTGATAGGGTTGACTCAAATAATTATATTGCAAACAGTTAATTTACACTGGAACAGTCACTTTTTAGCCATTTTACTTGCATGTTTCTAATGATTACATTTGGTGAGAGCAGTCATGTTAAAATTGTTAAACTTGTATATTTATTTTTTATGTAATCTTTATTAAATCAGGCAGTCTCATTGAGATTAAGATCTCTTTTCCAAGAGAGACCTGAGAACAAAAAACAGTCATAACACAAGAACTAATAAAAGATTTAATAAAAAAAAGAATTAATAAAAATAGTTACAAAAGTCATAAAAAACATCAGATAATAAAGCTTTAAAATCTCCAGGAGGAATGTAAGACTCAAGTCTGAGGGTAGTTTGTTGTTCATTCCATTTAAAAGGTGCAGATTACTTGAAACCAGTTCTACCAACATTAGTGTGAACATGAGGGATATCTAAGGTTAAGAAGTTACTGGTCGTGTGCAATTTAAATGAGAGATGTGAGGTAGATTGGAAGCTTCAGCAGTAGAGCTTTATTGATGAATAACATGAGATGGCTAATTTCTTCTTGACTGTAAGGAAGTCCATCCAACCTTGTGATGGAGAGAACAATGATGAATATGAAATTTGTCATTTGTGATAAAGCATAATGCAATTACAGACAATAATGACAATACGGAATATCTCCATAGTGAAGGAGAGACATGAAGGTTGACTGCACAATAGTTTTCAGTTGAAGGAAGACAGACGTCCTTTGATTCTATACAAGTAGTCTAGCTGATTTTTAATCTTTGAGTCAAATGTTGAATATGAATCTTGAATAATAGTCTGCTGGCAAGCCAAATTCCTAAGTATTAGTATGACTCAGCAAGCCATTTAAAGTTTTAATGGCAGGATATTCAGAGTCACTGGTGGAGGTGGAGAGTACCATGAACTTGGTCTTTTCTCCATTTAAAACTAGTCTGTGATTTAGGAGTGATAATTGGGATGCATTAAAGACAGACTGAAGATGAGTCAGGGCTTGTGCTGGGGTGCAGCCTGGGGCATATAAAATTGTATCATCGGAAAAAAGAAAAGGACATTGAGGTATTGATTAGGAAGACTTATGTTATTTATGTACAAAGTAACCAGCGGTGGACCAAGGATAGACCCCTGTGGAACCCCATTTCTGATGGTAAGATGGCTTGACTGGCTTGACAGCAACAACAGTCTAAATTCTCCCAGTAAGGTAAGAGTGGAACCAATTAAGCGTGATTTCATCTAAACCTATGGACTGTATCAAATGCTTTTGAGAGGTCAATGAAGAAAGCGGCACAAAATAGTTTTTTATCCAAGGAGGAGACGATGTTATCAATGACTGAAACTGCAGCTGTAATTTTACTGTGACTCAGGTGAAAACCAGACTGCTGTGGCTGTAGTAAGTTTAGTGAATCAATAAAGGTGCATAGTTGTAAAGTGACCAGTGATTCTAGGATTTTTGCTAAGAAAGGAAGTTTAGATATTGGACGGTAGTTGTTGAGAACGGAGACATCACCACTTTTGTGTAAGAGTGCTACTAAGGTGCTTTTCCACAAAGCTGGAATCATGCCTGTTAAAAAGGTTTGGTTAAAAATATGTGCTAAATGTGGACAGATTAAGGGGGCTTACGGCACTTAGATAAAGATGATATGGGTCAAGATTATCTGCACCAGTGTTTTTGCATGCTTTTAACCTAAGCAGAGCTTTGTGAACATCTGCACTGGCTAAATATTTAGCTGATTTCAACAACAACAACTCTCGTGAGATTTCAGAACGATACTTCTCCTTGAGCAAGACTTGGTTAGACACATTAACAAACACACCGGATCAAGCGAAAGGTAAAGAAAATCATTTTATTTCTCTGTATGGTCCTTTCCATAATGTTGTCATACACTTATAATAACAATCTGAGCCTGTCAGTGGTAAAAACAAGCACTTTTAGTGGACGTACATTGACCGGACACCATTGCTCCATAGGATTACATTGCAGCCCGTTTAGCGGCTGCCAGCTGAAATGCTCTTGCTCAATACTGGACCAATTTTAAAAATCGGTGTCCCCATTAATCACTTAGACACAAAAAGATGAGAAAATAGGTTCCAGGTTGAAAAATACTGAAGTTTCCCTTTAAGCGGTTTTTTGAAATTTGTTCTGGTGGGTTTGTCTATGCGATGAAAAAGATTAAGTTCCAGAGTTCCAGGCACTGTTCTTTTAATTTGTTAGAGCTGTCAGAGAGCTAGTCCAGGTTAAGCTCCCCCATTATTATTAACTCAGAGGACACATACAGTGACCAGAGTTTTGCAATGTCCTCCAAAGCTTCAAAATGTGCTGGCAGGGGGCAGTACATACCAACAATGGTCACGTGCATGTCTCTACCAAAACAGAGGTCCAACACAATATATTCTGAGCACAAGGGGATTTCGTGGACAGTGAGGCAGTCTTTTACATAGATCAGGACTCCTCCTCCCTTACATCTTCGATCTCATCTAAAAATGTTGTATCCATCTATAGTAATGTCATTATTTGGGATCTTAGGGGAAAGCCATGTTTTAGTCAGATCAAGGTCATCAGGGGAGGTTTCATTTATCAAGAAGTGGATGTAGTCCATTTTTGGGAGCAGGCCTCTGATGTCTAAATGTAACAGTCCAAGCCTGTGGCATATTTTAAAGTCTTGAGATGATGAAGTGTAACATACTCTTTAGCTGTAGCAATAGGCGGGCGAGAGGGCACGACAGACACAGGAGGATAAATTAGATTTTTGAAGGAGAGACACTTTAGGTCAACTTCTATGCCCAGCTACATAAATGCTGACACATCTGTCAGACGTGTAAATACGCAACTGTTCGATAATATGTTCTCCATATTAACTCAAAAGTTGATAATATGTCAGTGTTGTGTTTACAGTTTGTTTGTGCTGCCCCCAGGTGGCTGAGAAATCAATTAATGCATGTTTAAGAACCAGAAATGATGGAAAAAATATCACATACTGAACATTAGTTACAGTCCTGAATAGACGACACACTCCTCTGGATTTACACTGGAACTTGTAGACACACACACACATGCTAGCACACACACACACACACACACACACACAATCACATGGGAATAATATGTTCAGGATCTTTAAAGTCACCAATGCACAAATTTGACAAGCAGTTCAAAAAGGTACAGAGGGATGTTCAAGCACACAGACATACACACACACATACACAAACAGTTTTGGGGTGTGGAAGGGAGGGAGTTGTGTTGGGATTATGGGTTTTTGTCATGGGTCCTGTAGTTGCCATGGCAGCAGGTGAGTGTGGTGCCAGGGATCTCCGCTGGTCCCAGTGATGTCACAGCAGCAGACTCTGGCAGCCACACAGCATTCCTCTGCTCTAAAAAAGCTGAAACAAGCCCTCCACACACACACACACACACACACTCAGAAACACGCATGCACATGTTTAATGACTCACTGACCACGAAGAAACCCACTCAAACTCAAACACACACAAGTTTAAAACTACCTTAAGTTTGTTTAATTTCAATAGCTAACAACAAACATTCATCAAGTACATGAACACAGAAACACACACACACACACACTCACACACACACACATTGCTCAGCTCAACTTTCTGGTAAATCAGGACACACCCATTGGCTTTAAAACCCACAAGTCAGCTGAAGTGGACACACTCATAACAGTGTGATGATGTAGCACTGCCGCAGAAAATGTTAGAGAAGAGCAGAGAGAAGCTTTAAGAGAAACTAAAGCTGATTCAAACTGGAGGCTTGGTCTGTGGTTTACCTAAAAGTTTGCTCATTTGAACGTTTTTTTTCCAAGAAACCTTAAACGAGTCCACCTGATCGGGCTGGTCTGAGATCAGTTCCAGTTGAGCTGTGGTTGATGGGAAGAAAATTCATGCCTGCACATCATGATAACATCATGAGTGACATTCCTGCACTGCTGGCAAAAGAAAACAAGAGAGATAAAATACCTCGCTGATACTACACAACATTTTCTCTCCAATGGGATCATAGTTTTTTGTTTTTTTGGGGGGTTTCTTCATGGCCCATGCAGGTGGCTGTGCTCACCTGGCCCCACCCATGTAAAAAAAAAAAACAAGTCACACCAGCATTGGCTGAAAATGGCAAAATTCAGCTTCAAAATCGGTTCGTTTCAATAGAATCGCCGCATCCACTGGATTCGGTCGGGCCAGGGAGGTTTGCGCGAATCTTTAATGTCGAGTTCAACCTCGGTGAACGCCGTTAACCATCTTGACAGCACTGACCTTTGAAGAGCCAAACCAGAGGATGCTATTATAGGTTATTAGCTGTGTTGCACCATCCGCATGTATTTAACATCCTCTGTTAAACGTATAAACTGCTCCACATTAGAGAAACGACAAAGATTCCGTGGTACAAATACATCTTTTGAAAAAAACAGCGTGAGCTTTTTGTCCTGTTCAATGACCAAACTAACGAGCTTCCTAACTGACGGTTAGCATGATACAGTACCGAGTTAAACCTTATTAATGAAATAAATAAACCTTTATTGAATGAAAAGACATACGATACTGAAAGAGCTATAGTAGCTCACCAACTAGACTTACATCATCAAACCTCTCGTATTGTATGGGATTAAATTTGTGTCATAATAATTTAATCTGCCAAAGAACCAAACAAAAAATATTAAATTGAAGGTGAATGAAAACACACTGAAACAAAAAAATGACCTCAAAGGCAAAAAACTCACAATAAAACTATAAAAGAGTGAAACATTTGAACACTGATCAGGATTTCTCTTTTGCGTGTGGCCACATTTTTTTTCAAGAGAGAGATTTTGTTCAATTATGATGATGCAAATTTAATCCCATATAATTGCCTGGTTGTCACAAGGCCACGTGGTTAAACTTCATCGTGTCACTTTCTGTTGTGAGTTGGTGACTGCGGTGTACGGACACCAACGTGGTTTCATTACTAACATTAGTAAATACATGAAAGGAGACTTTCGCCGTAATGGGGGATTCAAACTAGCAAACCCAGCCAGAAACCAGCCTCTGTTACATCACCCAGGATCTGTGTGTGTGTGTGTGTGTGTGTGTGTGTGTGTGTGTGTTGCCCTCTAGGCTGAAGCCCAAAACAGCAAAACAACCTGACATGCAGTCTCTAGAGTTTTTTCCGATCTATCCACCCTGAGGTTAACACTACACACACTACACACACACACACACACACACACACATACACACACACACACACACACACACACACACAGCGAACTGCATGTGCCTCCCTGTAAACTCCCTTTTTTCTTTCCCTCTCCTCCTTTTTCAATATTTCCTCTCACATTTAGACCTGTTCTTTTCATTTTCTACACATACTCAGTGCTGGAGATGTCCCCTCCCTGCTTCCAAAAAGTGAAAACTTTGAAAGACTGATATTAGCAAAAAGGAAAGCCAGCTGTGCGACTGAGAGATGTGTTTATGGTTGTGTACGCAAAGCGAGAGGGAGGGAGGGAGAGGGGTTTTAACAGGAAGTGACTTGTAGATATAAACGGCTTGCACTCCTCTCTCTCAGTCTCTCTCTCTCTCTCTCTCTCTCTTCTGTCCTTGCCACAGTCACTCTGGCAGTCCCTCAACTTTAAACTAGTTTGTGTTTTCAGTTATTCAAAATCCTCTTTACGCTTCGGTTTTTTAAGCACTGGAAACCTTGCAGTGTGGAATGAAGGTCGTTTTATAAAATCCCACATAATTCGCATTAACTCTAATAACAGACATGAACATTCTCTCACACGTATTAAGCGAGTGTCTCTCTCTCATTCTATCACTCATCCTTATTTCCCACATACACACTCCCAGTAATACAGATGGCCTGTTTGCCATCTGGTAAAGCTGTTTAAGTCCACCTAAAATTAAATCGTTTAAAAATGTTTACTTTTATTGTTCCACCACAACCCTCAGGCCTGCTTTTGAAATTAAATACCCTTTACTCCTCTGAGAGACAAAAAAAACAGTACTGAAAAGGGTGAAATTTATGTTATTTTCTAGGTTTCATAACCTTTTATCTGTGCACATTGAACACCTTAGAAACCAAGCTGCAGAGGTTAACGTCGGTCAGTTCAGATGTTTAGTGGTGTGGTCTCTATTCTTCAAAAGCACTGCAAACAAACACCTTTCAATCACACACGTACAAAGAGAAGTTCTGATGTAACACATCTCCTTTCAAAAAAAAAAAACCAAAACATTTTTTACAGCAAAAAAGGGTGACCCTGTTGAGTTTCATTATAAACAGATAAAAGTTATGTTTGCATTGACTGTTACTCACAAACTCCTGTATCCTTGAGGTCTAACAAATGTGTTGAATGCTTTTTCTTCCCAATAGAACATTTGCAAAGCAGATTTTAAAAAATATTTGAAAATCCTGCATTGTTTACACCCATGTTTACTAGCTTACAGTCTTCTTCTTCACTGCCTTTGCTGGAGCATTTGCTGCATTTCTTGACAAATCTTTGCTCCAGTGCTCCGTGCTAACACTAATATTCACACCACCAACTGCCAACTGCATGTTGGCGGGCGTTATTAGCTCAGAAGTGAGAAAATGAGAAATGGTGCTCGAAATAGGCCTATTACAAATCCAATGTGTGGCTTTATTCGGAAATTGGTCAAATTTACACAAAGTCCAGATGCCCTGGTGGTCTAATGGTTAAGACACACACCACATAACCGCAACGTCCATTGTTTATCCATGGTAACCTTGAAAAAAAATAATAATAATTACACAAAATTACTGGTATCATGAATTCTGTGTGCAGATCAGAGAAATCTGCCTCAAAGTTCAACACAGTTCTTTTTTCCTCATGTGAAGTCCAGCCAGAATCAATAAATAATGAGGTGATGATAAGCTTTCTTACAGCGCTTGATTTGTTCTTTAACATGAAAGCCAGCTGATATGTGTAATCAGTCAATCAAAGCGCACAAACGTTTCACACGTTGGGCTCTGTTTTCGTGCAGGTGCACAGCCAGCAGAGGCTGAAACACTTACATAATTTCCCATCAGGCGAACGCCAGTTGTTTTTGCACTTGTGCCTGTTTGGACATTTTCTTGGTTTTTAATGAACCTTAACTCTAATGATGAACGTGTATCATTTTGAAAACATTTCTGCTGGAGGATGCCCAAATCTTCAGCCGAATTACGACAAAACTCAAAATTGCAGCGATGCTTTCATGAAGTTGTTTCACCTCATTGTTCTGCAGCGAAAACACCATAAATCATCCAAGTGAGATGAACATCAAAGTATCATCTTGTTATCATCATCATCAAACAGGATGCTTGTGACCCAGTAAACCCATCAACATCTCAACACAACAGCTCAGACAACAGTAAATGCATCATCTGTCTGTGTTTTAACACACTCCGACATACCCATTAATATAATGGCAATATGACAAAATGAAAGGCCTCTGTTTTCCCTTATAAGGACCTAACATGACTCTAGCATGACTCCGTCTGCAGTCTTTTTCTGTATCTGTTATTGTAAAGGCTTTTTGGCATTCAAACTAACAACAGTTCTCTCTTACCTATTCTGCAATCTGTTATGGCTCTATTCAAACTTCCACATCCCTATTTTACTGATGAATATTCGTTATTATTTATTATATTTAATTCAAATATTATTTTGATTACAATTACATTTTGTGTACTCAGAAATACGTTAAAATCACAATCACAAGGTAGTTGGTTGCTGGCTGAGTAAAGTCACATCGTTTTTCTGACTGTGTTACATTATTTTGTAGAAGGGGAAGTTGATTTATAAACTCTTTCTTGCTTTGAGCCAGGGGCAGGATAAGAAATGTGTCATCTCAAGGTTTACACTCTTTACCAAGTTTAGGATGCTACAAGAAGAAGTTACAGAAGTGATACTGAGTCTAAAGCAGCCAGATCGCCTTGATGGCAGCTTGGACGGAAAAATGACTCAAACATGAGACTGACATGAGAAATTGCCAACACATTTATGTAATGACGTTCTTCTCTGAAAGGGTCTTACTTTGTGTGCTGCTGACACTAAAGGGGAGGCAGCAGGCAAACATTACATCTGCCGTGATCCGATACACAGCTCTAAATGAATGCTGCCCTTGTAAAGCTCTCTATGTTGTAATGTGGTTGAGACAGAGTTCAAAGGTGTCAATGTGTCGAGGCGGCGTTTTTCTGCTCTTTTTGTCCTGGATTGTTATGTAGCGAAGAGTTTAATTTTGTATCATTTTACTTGTCTTTCGTTTGTGGAGCTATTCAAGGACAAGTGACTAACATGTTGAAAAATGGTAAAAAAAAAACAAAAAAAAAAACAAGTGTGTGTGTGTGTGTGTGTTTGTGCAGAGCAACACATGCTTTGACTCTCATGCTCTCACACCCACCAACTCCTGACCAGCAGCTGTGATGAGGTGGTGTGTGTTCCCGGAGAGATGTGGCACCAGTAGCAGAATGATACTGGGAGACAGAAGGTCCTCAGTGACCCTACTTGCTTTGCATGCGCACACACACACACAAACGCACACACACACGCACACACACACACACACACACAAAATCACAGGGGATACATTGTCATTACTCTTGATCGGTTTCCAGGGGCACGTTGTAAACAAATCATTGTTCACTTCTCCGCACAGCAGGAGGGGAACAGAAAATTAGAGCGAATGGACCACAGTGAGAATAATTATGCCAAGAAAGACAACAGAAAACAATTCAAGTGACGCTGAATGAAAATGTGAGGAAGGACTGAGATTGGAAAAGAGAGAGACACATGAAGACAGAATGAAGAGTTTCAGACAGGGAAAGGGAAGTGCAGACGGGAGACGAGAAGGAGGGAGAGTGGGATAAGAAGCGCACATGGTACTTTGTCTGAGAAGGGACAAAAATAAACTCAGCTACTCATATCAAACATGAGCAGAGCTCCCACTGTGGCCTTGATATGAAATTCCATGACTTTTCCATGACTTTCCCTTATGGAATGGAGGCACATCTGTGCGCTTACATTTTGTCATTTATGGTTGTTTCTCAGCTCAGACAACTTATAAAGGGCCTGCTTTACAATACAACAAGAAAACCACTGACAGCTCCAAAATACTTTTTAGCCACAGTTATGTCCTGTCAGTTGATCCAGACTGAAATATCTCAACAACATTTAGATGGATTGCCATGTAATTTTGTATAGATATTCATTGTCCTCAAAGGATGAAGAATGCTGACTTTGGTGATTCCCTGAACTTTCCTCTTGCAACAAATGGCGTGTGTGAACATTTGATGAGAAAAGAACAAATGATGGGAAATACAGTACATACAACATACATACATTGCATGAAACAAGCCTCGGGTTTGTTTTTCTAGCACATGCGCGGTTGGGGCACCCATAGTGCAGACAGTCCACAGACCTGCGTGTTGATGTTCGTACAGGGGTCCACACAGACCCTCACGGACATTACGTCACACAGACCCGTGCATTATGCAGACACAGAAGCTATTAGCCATAAGTACAACCTCTCATAGCCACTAATATGGCGGTGGACTCTTAACTTGAAAACAGCCCTGTGTTAAAGCATAGCAGGGGGCCGTGTTGGTGGGGGCGTGTTGTTTCAGGTACCAGTGAGACAATGAAATACAATCCAGGAAGTCAAGTTGGAGTTACAGATTTATGTATTTAAAGGCTCATTTGACAGTAAAACACCAAACAACGGTTTATAATACTCACAGGATAGGATTTTACAACTGCTTTCACTTTACAAAGTGAAAGCTGTATTCCAGGAATGTTCTTGGCCTTGCAAGGTGACGTCACGACAGCAAAAGTCGCGCCTGATTAAGTTTTTTGCCGGACGACCCTGCGTTCTTTTGCTGGAGCTCCGTAAGTTAGCACCCGCGATGGACTGTGTTTTTCCACGCAGGGCTGAAGCAGGTCTGAACACAGTCTTCGTCTTGTTACTATATTCCTATCAAGTGACTAATAACAAGGATTTAGACATCCCAAGATAACGTATTGATTCCCATTTCACTTCTCAAAAATCCATAATCCATATTCAACAAACAGAATGACCACTGGAAACCCTGCTGTAATACTAGGCACAGTCTGGCGGTCAAACTCTGAGACATTAAGGCTCTACACTGCAAACAAAAGCACAAGAGAGATGGTGAGAGACAGTGTCCTTCAGCACTGTAACAGCGAGCAGTCAGGCAACACACCAGCCTGTCAGGGAGACATCCAACCATGCCTTCCCCCGAGCCGCATCCTGGAAAACCTGCATGTGTGTGTTTGTGTATGTGTGTGTGTGTTTCATTCACTTGTGTGCATGCAGCTCGACTGTTAATCCCACACAACTCTCCCAGGCCTGACTGGCATGTCTACCACCACGCGCTGTGTTTGCCTTCTGGCCTGTTACACAGTAATGCTGTAAGCTAATTACTGATGGTTTGCTGGAGAAAATTGATATAACAGCCTGAGCCTAATGTGTTTAACTTGATTGAGATTAACGTCCCTTTAACTCACTCTTAATATGTGATAAAGCAGCGCTCTGGCAGCCGTTCCAGCTCATCCTTACGGGGGATGACTATGGGCTGAATAACAATGCATGAATAAGTGAAGATGAGCTTGAGTGATGAGGGAGGGACAGTCAATTTAGTTAGATTTTTAATTTAGTTATGGGGTAATTCTGGGTGAAATGTTATTGCATTAAAATAGAAAGACTGTCTTAGGCCCAGTTCAGATCGCTTTTTGCAGGTTGCAAAACATGAGGAGCACCACACTGCCTTTTTTGTTGAAGCCTACAGTTAAAAAAAGAGCCGTGTTCTGTTCAGATCATGGTAACTACGGCTGGTGAAGTCATATAGCTGCAGGTATCCAGCCACCACTAGTTTGTCCTCCGTGATCGTTATCTCCACTTGTTGTTGTCACCACCATGAAAGGCTCACCGCTCTACTCATCCGATCGGACGATAGGAAAAAACGCAAATTACATGAGGCACTTTTCCACTCTGAGTTTAAGTTTTTTTCATCTCAAGGCGTTCAGGGTGCTTTTGCGAAAACACGAGGGACTCAGCGATGTAAAAGCAGAGAGCAAAAAGCTTTACTCTCATCGAAAACAATTACAAAAAACCGCCCCAGGCTGCTAAAAAAGTGCTCTGACTGATCAGGGCCCTTAGTCTTTCTGTCTCGCTGTCAAACACACTCATATGAATACAACAGCATCTACACCACTCTATTAGAACGACCATCTGGGTTTCACAGCTTCATTTGTAATTAGCTACAGAGGAAATGAAAGTTTGAACAGAAACATATGATAAGACGGTCCTTGCATTTCAATGTGCACCATTCTGCTTTACCCCAGACTTACTCAACTCCTCCATGTAGTCCTACATCCTTAAGGAGTCACAGAGGGCTTTAAGCACGTAATTATTTTCTTATTAAAGTAGAGAAGTGGGAAGAGTTATTTCTGGCATCAAGGGTCAAGAGGTGACTTGTTGTTGGAGCACCTCTAGGGCTTGAATGGATTTGAAGCTCTCACGGATGAATCATCCGTGTAAAAAAAAAAAAAAAGAGCAACTGCATTTGAAAAAATCCAATAGTCAAAAGATACAATGAAGCCAATCACAACTGTCAAGGAGCGTGGTGGTAAGAAACACCCAATCACTACGCTTAAAAGACGTGTTAATATATTCAGCAGTGCAAATCAGGTCAGATCCGGCGTCAGTTTTGAATGAATTTAGTAACCATGTTGCAGGGTTTTGTTCCTGCATCAACAAAGCTTTAGCTACAACTCACATTCTCCCCTCTGACTGGCTCCTTCCCCGCAGCAGTTGCCACTCTGCTCCATGGGTACTGGAGTGTTTATTCACCATATCAAACTGACAGAAAAAGCATCAACTCTCCGAAACCAGAGGTGACATATTTATATTTTATCAACACAACATAACTCGACAGTATTGTTAAAACATCCAGGAGACTCCTGTGTTCAGGAAAAATGTCCCGTGAAAACCATGTATCTCCAAAACATCAATTTTCCATGAGCAAAGAAAAACAGCCTTTTTTTTTCAGATAATCCAACTGGGTTTTTTTAATGATTTATTTAGCCTCAAAAGGAGTAGAAACGCTTGATCCTTCAATCCCACTGAAATATTAAAAATCACCAACTTTGGACATGCATGGTTTTCATTGGATAGTGACGTTAAAAAAAAAACTCTCAAATGCTCATTTACAGTCAGGGAAAACACATCTGGAACCAGCAGTTTCATCTACTTCACACAGTTGAGCCAACGGGTACTTTCCACATTCACACACTGCTTTAAACATGATGGGAACACACTGACAATGACACATCTTCTAGTGTGTGTATGTCTAGCTCTGTGTATGCATGCGCGTGCTGACACAGGATCTCGAGTGCATTGATTTATGAACTTTAGCTATTTGACCACATCATCGATAAATGTTGAAACTGTTCCACATCCAATTTCGTAAGTGCCTCACGAGGCAAACATTGTTCAAACCCACAGAAACAGCATTTCCAAAGATACAGAATATGTCAGGAGCAATTTGGGGGAAATGTATTTAAAATTGTGCACCAGACATCCAGAATATCTCCACTTGATTGAATGATGCAGCAATAAAAAACATGAAAATCTTGGGTTTGAATACTTCATGGGGTGTAAACATCATATAGCTTCACTGTGAAACTGGAACAAGCTGATACAGAATATATATGATACTGTTAGGATGACCATGAATGACTGAAACATGATGATACAGAACAGAATAAGATGATTTTAACAACTTCAAAGTTACTTCGGGTGAAACAAAAAAGGGAAAACTAAATATTAAATGGCACAAACCAGAACAAGCACGAGTCTGACTTTCTGCAGCTGATGATGATGATGATGATGAGGAGAATTATCTAAACCATTAGCTACATACAGGCTCTTTAGCTGAACATGCAATTACTGCATCCATGTAACAGTTTAGAGCTCGCGGACTGAACAAGCGCTGCCTTAATTGCCTGCATGTGTGTGTGTTTTGATGAAGGAGAGCTGAACAAACAGGGGTGTGTGCGTGCATGTATATAGAAGGTAACATGGTATGTGTGGGCATCTCAGACACACATGTGAGCACGTGTTGTGGTAGTAATGCGAAGCCAGCCTCGCCCTTTCCCTCCGTTTCAACTGCTCTCCTCAATAGATTTCCCTTAAAGGGGAACTCCACTGATTTGACACATCAAAGTCTGTTTACAGGTCTTGGGGAGTGTAATTGCATATGTGGAAAATAAAAAAAAGTTGTATTAAGTCAGATAAATTGTCTAAATCCTTGCTCCTCCTCATCCTCCCATCCAGTATACATCAACTTACTTTAATACCTGAGACTGAGAAAGACTTTTGTTGACAGTTAAGTGATATTCTAACACCTTTCAGTGGATAATGAAAGGTTCAATGACAGGCCCTTGCTGTCACAGCTGACCGTGCCTGTCACTGACATCACTCCTGTCATCTGCCCATCCTTTCATCTCCTTCCTCCCCCAGCAGCAGTCAAAGAACTCTCTGTTCAGCTGGATCTTCCAGATGGGGCTCGCTGGGGCTCATATGCAAGGACGGCCCATAAACTGTAAGCACAAGAGCCTGGCCAGAATCATCACCCCCCAGCCCCCTCCACCTCCACCCCACCCATCCATGACTGACCGACCGCTGACATGAAATATGGAGCTTGAAATCCTCCTCGTGCCTTATTTTTGTTCGGGGCTAAATGATCTCACACAGACAGGTGATGCATCACTTGAGGCTTCTATTGAGTGGACATGTTAGACATGAAAGATGATGATGCCCAAACATGATCCTCACCTCTCCGCCCCCGCTCTTTCGTGAGGTCCGGTGACCTGCAACCTGAGCACAGGTGAGGGTGGAAAAGCATGATGTCACCATGACATTGGTGGGTTCATAGGTGAGGGGTCTCATTGGCCTATAAACCAATGTTAATGAACTTCTCCTACAGTGTGTGTGTGCTTCTCTGCAGTAGACTCACCGTAGTACTCCTTTCTTTCCATGGTATTTAATCCTCAAAAACTATATTACAAGGTAAGTAAGGCGAATTCTTATGAAGGTAAACTAATCCTTAAGAAGCTTTTGATTGCTACGAATTTCAGTGTAACACAGAGGCAATGACTCAGAAGTCAAATGTTGTTTTCACCTTCAGCAGCTATCCTATCATCTGAGAATGTGGTATGGCTACTTTGAAAGCCAGTTTAAAAGGTCAAAGACGGAGATTGTGGAAGTTGAAACGTTTGACGCGCCAGTAGACGTGTGCCACAAGATCCTCGCCGCCTGTCATGTGCGCATCAAAACCCGTCTAGCCCCTGAGGACGCAGGAGAGGTTGTAGACTGGCTTTGAAAATGAAACCTGTTACTTTTCAGTGCAGACAAGTGGACATTTCTAGATATATCTCAATTTGTTTATTCCAGTGCTCATTTCTTCAAGACATTTTTTCACTTGTTGAAGCATTTTATTCCATTACCAGGCATATTATGTCTTTTGCACTTGGTCTCACAGCCCCTTGTGTATGATTTTACACAATTACTTATTGAACAAATAATAGATCCAATGTTTTGCTATTTTCACTACATGCTTCCCTTAGTGGAAGAATTCACAGGTCAAATGAGGCCAGAACATCCGGTCAAAACATCACAGTGATCACAATCATTTACCTTAATGATGCTGCTCCGGCGAGGTGCTGCTTTCACCGACTCCAGGAGGATGGTGTCGGTGTCCTGGCCGCCGCCACCGCCGCCGCCGGGGAGGATGACACCGCTCCGCCGGCCGCGGGACGCTCTCGGCGGGATGAAGTCCGGCGCTCCGTCGCTGCACAGCCCGTCTCCAAATCCATCACGCTCAGACATGTCGATGAGAAAGATCAAGGGTCGATTTTGAAACACAGGTGAGGGAAAATTAATCAACTCGTCGTATCTGACCCGAATAAAGTTTGACTTGGCTGTGCATGGATGCCATTTAAAAGGAGAAATGGATTCGCGCTTCAGCCGCTCAGCACTTCACCGGCGGTCTCTGGAGGAAAAACTAATCCCCCCAATTTCCTAAATTATGAACAAATGCTCAGAGTCAGTGAACCAAGCCGTGTTGACTTCAGGCTGTTTGTCTGAGCTGGTCTACACAGTCCATTCCCCGAGTCACTGAAACGCCTCACTGTGGAAATCAAAGCATCACACGCAGGTACAGCACAGACTTGGATAAAAAGCTGGACTGGTGTGCTCCCCGGAGACGCGCAACAAGTCTTCACCCTCCACAGTCTTGTTTTTCTTCGAGAGCTTCAAGACACAGTTTGTGCATCAAAAGAAAAACGTTTTAAAGCCTCAGTGCATGACGAGAAATGATGAAAACGAGGTGGTGTTAGTCAGAAAAAGGTCAGAAAACAATCCAGCGTTGGCTACCAGGCTGACCGAAACCTACTCCTTTCTCCCCCAAAACACATCGATGTCAAAGTGCAAAGAGGAGCGAACTTGCGCTGCAGTTGGCGTCAGCTGGAGAGAAAGAGCGCTCATCTGGCGCTGCGGGGCGCATAGCTCGTACTGAACACAGCCGCTGCGGTCGTCTTGCTTGTACTCAGGGCAACAACAGACGACTTTTGACGAGAATAGGGAACACAATTGACAGTCGCGCCACCCCTCCCTTCATCCCTTCACACAGCTCCTCCTACAGGCTGGCCCACATCATGAGTGACGCGCCGAGCGGCCAATGAGCAGCCGATTCGGAGATTTGGAAGCAGTCAAAGCTTCTGATTGGTGGAGAGGCGAGTCCCAGGGAGCGACACAGGCTCATTAGGACTTTTTAAGAACCACAAACCAGGCATTGAGGGCTGAGGGTGGTGAAGGGCAGATACACAACAGGTTTTTTTCTGTTTTATCATTAGCCTAATTAGATGGTATGAAGCAAAATAGCCAAGCATAGCATAGGCCTGTGTGTAAAGGCCATATCTGAAATTAGAGTGACAAAACTCCCCACATTGTCTTGCTCACTGATGATACTTGGGAAAACACATACAACAATATCCAGGTGATTAGATAAACACCGCATTTTCTCCTTAAAAAACTAATCAATAAAACACTCTACTGTCAAAAGACTGGAACAAAGCAAATAAGGGAAAAATACATTTAGATGTCTAGAATTTTTTTTCAGTTACTTTAAAACCATATCTCACGAGTAAACAAACAAAACACCATACATGCTTTCCTGAATAAATTCAGCACAGGAACTATTTTCTCTCCATTTTGTCACTTTAAGCAACTTTTATTTGCAATTCATTCAAAATGCAAAGATTTTGAGAATTACCGTAAGCATCAAACTTTTCAATCACAGACCTGAAACATGTGGCTTTAAAGATATACCACAAAGTCGAAAGACTGTCTTTATATCCATAGGATCCATGTGAATTCAGATGTCTGAGGTGCACACCTGACCCCTGACCTGTAATTATTGTCCAGTTGGAGCTGGTTCACAGTGCAGGCTGACCAGTAAAGATTGGTAGGCTGTGTAGAGGTATAATAAAAGTGTGATATATTATTCATTGCTGTGGCAAAATTGCCATTTCTCTCTTGGGCCCCTTCCAGGGAGGTCAGAGATCAGGGTCAGGGAGACAGCAGCACCCCTGAAGCTGGCGGGGATTTAGTGTCTTGCTCAAGGACACATCAGCAGGTTGGACTCTTACACACACATGTTGTTGTCTGGATAATGTACAGGCTTTCTAATACAGTGACTCCCAGTCAGGGACACTTGTACCTCAGGGAGTGCTTCCGTAGTTTCCAGTTTAACTAAATTTAAAAATATAGAAATTATATTTTAGTTAAACATATCCAGCAATAACCAGCTACAATGGTGATTTATTAGTTTATCTACAAAGGACATGCATCAGAGTCAAGTGTAACAACCTGAACAGTACTTGCTGCAATTGAGGGTCATGTCTAGATGGTAACCCTGGATTTGTAAAAGATCTTACAAGAGGGATCATTTTAACCCAAACCATGATCTGTTCCTAACCCTAACCAAGTGTTTTTGTGCCTAAACCTAACCAAACCTTAACCACAGCACTTTCACATCATAAAACATCATTATTTTGTACAGTGACAAAAAGTATGCACAAGGAAGGAACAAAATATTCAAATCTCACAAGCGTTTTGCAAATCTAGGGTTATCAACTGAGAGTTTAAAAAAACAAGTTAGCGCATGAGCAGTGAAATAAAAAAGCTAAAAAAAAGCTAAAGATAATAAGAAAATTGTAGAAATGTCCACTTTTAGTCATAGGAACGCCAACATAATCAAACCTACTGAAAAAAAAAAGAAAAACAAGATTAAGCCTAAACGTTGTCAATGTATTAACAAAACCAAGAGTCTACAGCCATGTTAGAAGCTTTGTGAGACTGTACTTTAGCCCAGCAGTGGTTTGAGCTAAATGCTAACATTAACATGCAAACATGATAAAGTTTATCATCTTAGTTTCGCTTGTTAGCATGCTAATGTTTGCTAATTAGCACTAAACACAAAGCACAGCTGAGGCTGATGGGAATATCATTTGTTTTGAAGGCATTTGGTCTTGACAAATTAAAATTTTGACCTAGATGAAAAATTAAGTAATAACCAAAGTTATTACAATTCATCCTAATGGTAAAGGATGTTGAGATATTTCACTGAGAACCACAAATGTCAACCTCATGGTGGTGCTAGCAGAAATGTCAGAAGATCACTGAAGTCATTAGGATTCATCCCCTAGGGCATTGTTTCTCAACCGGGGGTCCACGGACCCCTAGGGGTACATAGTGTATTTGCAAGGGGTCCATGAAATATTAAATACGTATATGTTTTAAAAACACCCTACGGCCTATATAGACATACCATATTTCCTCTAACAGTGAGTAGGGCCTTTATTTACCTTGACTACAGAAGGTACCAGGCCTTATTAGAGACAGGCCATCACTTCTAATTCCCTCTGTTGGATAAGTATAATTGGTCATATTTTAGTAAGAAACCTTGTTTTGATCCGCAATCCCAACTCAACACTTCCTGCATCTGTTTCAAATTAAAAGCCCTTCGGCATTTCAGTGGACAAAAACCCTTCATTTCCTAACAAGGCGTTTATTGTGAAACATTTGCAGGGACATGTGGAAAACCCATTGACCTGCAAGGTTTGACATACGGCACATGAAATGTAGCTACAAACAAACAAACACACAAACACAAAGAAGAAGAAGAAGGCCTCGACAAGCTCCTGCCTCACTGATTAATACTGTATGTTTTAGTCTTGCCCATCTCTTCATAATTATTGATCCAATATCTTTGAAACGCTACCAGGGGTACTTCAGGTGCCCTTTGACCCAGTTGTATTAATGGCACTCGGTGGGGTAATACTGGATACACTGGTCCTGCCAAAAATTAAAGCAGACCCTGTGGCCTTCTTGACCCTATTGGCTAGCAACTGACATTACTTTGTTGTTAGTCATCCTCTCCTCCATCCCATGAGGCTTGGATCAGAGATGGTCTTCATTTTAGTAAATTAGTAAAAGATTATATTCACACTGCGTGGGTCCATGGTTACATTTTTCAAAATATGGCAACCCCTCTTTGACCACATAGAGACATTGCAGTTCCAGAGGGTTCCTTTGTAAAGCTGGCTGTGGGTTGTTTTTTATTATTTTCCCTTTTAATCTTGCTCCTTTGATTACTCAATACTAATCTGTACTGCACTAACAGTGATTATTTTGCAATTTACCATGAAGACTGTTCTGTGCTTGTTAGTTTTGTAATTGCTGTTTTTCCATACACATAATGTTTATACACCATTATTTTTGTATGAATGTTGAAAAAAACATGTTGAAACAATTTGTGAAACTACGGTTTACAATGTGGGGAAACACCAATAAAAAGAGTTTGGAAAAAAAAACAAAAAGAAGAAGAACTGTTTTAGCAATATAGAGAAATGGCTAAAACTAAACAAACAACCGTCCTTTTCAGACACCGTTCAACAGATTCTGGTCCACAGGAGAAGAAAACCAAGACAGAGAGCAAAGAGGCAATATAAAGAAGATTACATCATGTTCATGTTGAGTGTGCATACATATGCTGTTTTATGCAGTTGTATTACAATAAAGCAACTTAGGTTTTCAATTAGCCTAATGTAATTTCTGTTTCTATCAAATTGTTTTGGGAGGGGGGGGGCTCAGGACCACTCAAAATATGCAGGGGGTCCAGTACCCAGTAGTAGTTGAGAACCAAATGTCAAGGCAATCCATCTAATAGTTGTAGAGATACAGTTTGTCAGTCTGGACCAAAGTGGTGGACCGACCAACATTGCCATCACAAATACTAAAAAGTTGAATTAGTAAATAACAGACAGTTTAAAACCAAAATTGAAATGAAGTGGTTGAGCTCATCTGACAGGGCTGTGGAGATAAGGTGGGTCACCACTGCTCTAATGCCTCTCATGCAAAACATCTGAGCACATACCGTGATGTAACATCACAGTCCTACAGAAAGACTGAACTTCTTCATACTTATTCCCCATTTGAAATAATAGACTTTTATGCTACAAGGCCAGGATGAAGGCGAGCACATGTCCAAAAATGCATAATGACCTGAATCCAGATGAACTTTGAGCACCCTATTCATACAGGAGAATTACTTTGAAGGTAGTTGAGACTCGGCTTTAGCTCACAGACTGCCCTGAATCCCCTGAATTATTTTCTGAAGGTGTTCCAGACTGAGCAGATATGAGTGTGTGTGTGTATGTGTGTGTGTGTGTGTGTGTGTGTGTGTGCATGTGTGTGTGTGTGTGTGTGTGTGTGTGTGTGTGTGTGTTGGACCTTGAGCCACACAGCTGTGGAATGTGGTCAGCTGGTGAGGCCTATTAGCGCATGAAGCTCACCAGTCGCACCTCAATGTTAGTATTTGTGGAACCAGCGTACATTCGTGAAATGAAAAAAATTGTTTGTCTTTTCTCATAATGATTGAAAAACCAAGAACAGAACAGTTTTTTACCACTTATGCATTGCACAGATAGTATACAGTAGTTTGTCCAGTTCAAAGACGATTCAAAGACATGTATGTTAGGATTAATACTACTTTGGCATGGCCAGAAATAACTGGAGTTGGTCCCCAGGCGCTGCAGTGCAGCTGCCCGCTGCTCCTATTGTAAAGGATGGGTCAAATCCTGAGGCAGAGGATAAATTTCATTTCAATGTTTGAGCGCTGAGAAATGATAATAAAGAAATCTTAACATTAATTCATGATGGAGATTCATTCAGCCTCCCCAGTTCATTTCTTAAAGAATGTGAGATTTATTCCTTGTTTAATTGACATTTAAATGCCAGGTGACTTGGCCTTGCTGCGAAATGACAAAAGGTTTCGTGATGAGGTGACAGTTAAACAAAAGAGCTTGGACAAAAAAATTTGAATGGCGTTTTTATCTCTGGCTAAAAGTCAGCAAAGGGTGAAAAAGGAATGTGACTCAGTTTCCAAATGTCCCTCTGCTGAAACTCGTGCCTTCATGCTACGCTGCCACCATGGTGTGAGAAAGTCAGAGCAAAGGCCTTTTGGAGGTCCAATAGTGTGTGTGTGTTTGTGTGCAAATGTGTAAAATGTTCAGTGTGGTCAGTAGACAGGTGCATGCTGTTCTCAGTTGGGTTCGTCTGCTAGTCTCCTCGGGACCTTGAGAAAAAAAAGACCCTAATGCACAAGAACAGGTCATTCTGCAAACTCTTTCTCTGCTTCATGTAAACATTGTCTAAAGATACATTTATATCCTCCCTGCACTTCAGTTTACTTTTGTACTTTTATTGGACTATATTAAACACATTTAGGGTAGCTACTTTCCCTTTGTTTACTCTTCCATTACTCATGTTGACAGGTATAAAAACATTAAGTTGTAAAACAGGTTTCAGTAATCCACTATCTGGGTGGCCAATCAACTTTTATTCCTTTGTTTCACATACATTTGCACAAGTTAAGTGAACGATAAGCCAAGCAATCATTACATTGTTATGGTTATAAAGCAGCACGCTAGTGATTATCAACAATGTTAACACTTTTGTTTCTTCAGCGCAAACCCTCGTGTCGGTTTCGTCTGACGTTTGCAGCAAATGTCTCTCCAGATTGGGTTATTTTCCTCAGTGTTTACGGATGTCTTTACGCGGATCATCACACTCCCCCCACACACACACAATATGGCTGTGTGTGTGTGTGTATATGCATGCATACTGTGCGTACTGCATGTGCCAGGTGTATGTAGGACTAGCTACTCTATGTGTCAACAGTATGGTCCATGGGGAATATTTGCATGTAAAAATGAGGCGTTGTGCGCCGATCGTATACATATCCCAAAGTGTTTTGTAAATCTCCCTCCCTCTTGGGTCAAAGTGACAGCAGCATCTCACACCTGCACTCTAAAGCACTCCTTGTTCACTAGACCAGTCTTTTCAACAACACAAAGAATGAAACACAAGTCCTTCATTGTTTTGTCCAAGGCTAATGATATTTCCTGTTGATTTTAAGGTTGCGATGACACCAAATTCTTACAGACATGTTGATATATCTAACATGTTGTATGCATTTTGCTTTACTTCGAAGAAAAATATCAGAATCAGATTGTATAATGCAGCAAGCTGATTACAATCAATGCAGAGGTGACGTGTCACTCACCCAAAGGCGTACTGATGGCCTCCATCAATTTATATTTTAATATACATGATAACAGGATCCATTGCGTACCATTATATATGATAAGAGATAAAAGGACCTCAAAGTCAATGCAAACTACCAGCGTAACACATCAATGTCAAAGGTTTAAAGACCAAAGAACATCCACAGAGCATTTATCATTTAGATGTCAATTGTATTTGAATTTAGTTTATATTAAGTTAATTGAAATGTGTCTCAGTGGTGGATGAAGTATTCAGATTCTTTACTTAGTAAAAGTAGCAATAACACACTGTAAAAATACCTCATTACAGAATCAGAACAGGTTTATTGGCAAGTAGGTTTGCACATTCAAGAAATTTGTCTTAGTGTTGTGGTGCATAACAATAAAAATATACAAGGTCAGAGAAAATACAAGTACTTATACAAAGTGATTGTATACATATCCCAAAGTGTACAAATAAATTCCCCACATGGAAAATGACACTCAAGAAGAGGGAAGTATTATCAGCTAAATGTGTTTAAAATATTAAAACTAAAAGTAGGGCTACTAAATACAGAAATTAGCCTCCATACATGTTATACTATTAAATATTATTCAATCTTTATTGATGATGCATTCATGTGTAAAATAGCAACTTGCTGTTGTAATGGAGCTAACTTTAATTACCTTATAGTTATAGTCATGTTTTGTATGAAAATTCTTGGTAAAGTAACAAGTAACTATAGCTGTCAAATAAATGTAGTGGTGTAAAAAGAAGTATAAAGTAACGAGAAATGGAAATACTCAAGTAAAGTACAAGTACCTACATTTTCTATGTGACTACAGTATTTGTGTACATGCACATTCCACCACT
Organism: Thunnus thynnus; assembly: GCF_963924715.1. Taxonomy (NCBI): domain Eukaryota; kingdom Metazoa; phylum Chordata; class Actinopteri; order Scombriformes; family Scombridae; genus Thunnus; species Thunnus thynnus. Next base: position 26,640,831 of record NC_089527.1, read on the forward strand.
GATGTGTGAATATAAACATATGTTAACACCTGTAAAACACAACAACACAGCACAAACAGACCCACTGTAAAACTGAGCAAAGTCAGTCTCACTCCTTCTGTTCAGCCATGACTTCCTCCCTACTCAACAATAATATTAGTCAACACTAGATGGCGCCATCAACAAACAAATCAACACAGCTAACTCAGGCATGTCTGATGTATATATAAAGTATAGCTGTATTATATTTAATAATCTACACTTTAGAGAGTTAATCAGAGCTACTGATGAGAAACAATCAAAAACAAACAAAGCCCATTAAGTAGTGCTAAAGATTAATGCAATTATCATGACAATAAAAGATGAGTGTGAAAGTTCATTATTGACTTGTGCAGCAGTAATTTGACATGAAGTTTTCACTCATGGTCCACTTACTAGCTTATAAAAATACAAAAATGTAGGGTTCTGCCATTAAGTTCAACCATGGGCCGGTTTTATTACACTTTTTCATGGTTTTAATGTCTCTCCTGTGGGGGCAGTACTGTATTAGATGTAACATGGTTATATTCATTGGAATTTACAGAAGCCTTGTATTTACTTTGTTATCTACAGTAGATTTATGAAAAATCAAGCAAAAGTTTTGATGTAAATTATGAAAGTCAAACTTTCATCAGGTGGTCAAATATTTTTGCTGGAGGGTCAAATTTGGCCCATTGGCCACTATTTGCTTACCACTGACAAACACTATATGATTAAAATATAGATATTTGTAAAATAATTTACAAAATTAACATAAATATATAATAAATGAAATGCAATATGTGAACACAATTTTTTTTTTTTAAAAAAAAGAAAAAACACTGAGAATCTAATCTGATCAAGTCGTGATATAATTATTTCAGGCTGAGAGGAACACATTTCATAGTCAGAACTCATCATGAGTGTTTAATGTACTGCTGTATAAACTGTTCAGTTCCTTCCCATACTGGTCTGTGTACAGTGAAGGAGGGCCCCGGGTTTCCTTCCCAGCGCGTCTTAGCCGGGTGGAGCTCCTGAATGATAGTGGTTTCCTGTTGGAGGCTCAGTCAAGTTAAACCATTTCAAGTTATTTTTGAAGCATTCTTTCATCTCAAGCAAGCGCTGTGTGCATGGCCAGCATGTGTCTGTCTGTGCTGGATGTATTTCAGGCTGCATGCTGGCTGTCTGTCTGGTGCAGAAACTGATATTCAGTTCCTCAACTTCTCACTGTGTGTTATTGTACATGAAGATGGAGCCATTTGTAGGTTATTTGTTGTTTTGATTTTTAATTGCAGATGTCAGAATACAGCATAAAAGAGCTACAGGTGTTTGTAGTAAACAGCTGGCTGCAGTAGGTGGACATAGTATATGCAACAAAGAGATATAAATATTTTTAGGGATTTCCACTGCTTTCTTCCTTTGCACTAATAATGCCCCTCATCCAGCCAGCTGCATCCTTCCTTCCTCTCCTTCCTTTTATTTGTTAAGACAAAAGACTGGTTAAAATGGCTGATAACAGCCTGCACAGCAGACAGAAAAACACGCACTCCCAATGTATGATGTGTGACTGAAATCAATCACAACTGAATAATGCCATAGGGGTGATAGGTTTATTTATCATTAAGCCTTCCAATCTAATTTTATCATTATGCATATCTACATGAATTAATGTCCTGGACATAAAAATAACATCATGTGGTGTTCGGGTCTGTGTCACGTTCTCTGAAACAGTGAAAGTAACGGTTCAAGACCAATTATCTTCCTGAAGGCCTCAACAATGAGATCAGATGAGCAGTTAGTGGAGAGCTGAAATGGATCCAATTTTGTGTGTGTGTGTGCGTGTGTGTGACAGGCAGCACCTGGCAGTGGTTTTTGCATGAGGATATGCAGCTGGTGTTACTGGCTAAGAGCTTCAGCTGCCACTCTGACTTTGGTTCCTGTACCACTTTTTTTATTTGTGTGTGTGTGTGTGAGAGAGAGCTCGTTTTGCTGTCTCTGTGAGGACCGTGAGTCTCATCACTAATTCAAAGGGCAGTTTGGAGGTTAAGACTTAGTTTTAGCTGTAAGGTTAGAGTTGGGGTAAAGGTCAGACATTTAGTTGTAGGTAGGGTTAAGTGCTAGGAAATGCATTATGTCAAAAAGAGTCCTCACAAGTATAGAAAGACAAACACATGTGTGGATAGTTGTGTGGTGTGTTATGGAGGGATGCTGCCAATCTTGCATGTTCATGTTTTTTATTCTATATAATCTCATGTCACTGGCTGCTGTATTCACTTGAATTTAAAGAGTTCACCTGTAATTGAATGTGCTGCATAAATAAAACTGCCTTGCAGAAACTTTATTCAAATCCAGAATACATTATTGGCAACAGGATTTCAGTTCAAAATAGAGGGAAAGTTAGATTTTCCTACTCTCCACTGCCAATAAGTACAAATCAGTACTGGTAAGTATTTTAGCCTTTTTAATATCACTAATAATTTGTAGTTTATTATCCCATAGCTGATTTATTAACATGAATGATTCATGTTGTACAGATCCATAATAATGCATCATAGGAAACCTTGGAAGACTATAAACGTCCATTGGGCTGCAGTGAATCCTCCTCTAGTGAGATTGTCATCTTTTTAACTCTTTTAACTCTAGTTTAGTTTTTCTTGATGCCTTATTACAAACTGAGAAACCATTTACCTTTAATTAATGACTTACTAACATTTATAACTGCAGACTTGATGACTTATTAGATGGTTTTGTAACACTGCAAACATTTAATTGCAGAAACAGACATTAGTTTTCAACTTTCACATGTTTTTAACTGTTCATTTAATAATTTCAAACTTGATACACAGTCTATTATATATCTGTCTGTCTTGTTATGTGGATTTTTTTATAATCTGAATTAAAGGTCTGGATGGTGTCATATGTTGTTCAGATTGTAAAATCCTTTGAGACCAATTTGTGATTTTGGGTCAAATAAAAATACTATTAATCTGACTTAAAACTTTTTGGGTTTATAATTTGTCATTTTTGCCATCACTAACATGTCAGTAACTCTACGCTAACTTGTAGGATTCAGTAACAAGTTCCTGTGTTGATGAAAACAAAACCTGGTGTGAGACCAGAGAGAAATTTCTGGCGGGAAAGACTTGTGATCTGTCTTTAGCTGTCAAACACATCAAAGGGAAGCAAAACTTTAATGAGCAGAACAATTTTATGTGCATCTTTCCATCACTAATGAAGGACTACAGATGGAGCATGTACTCGGCAGCCTGCTGTGTTCAACTCTTAATGGTCTCAGGTAGAAGTCAGTGAGTGACAGAGGTCAGAGGTCATTAGTATGAAGGTGTGTGTGTGCAGGGTCGCAGGGCCGACCTCACTGTTTGATGCCACATGTTCTGTTACCCCTCAGCATTGCTCCGGGTGTTGTTACAGGTTCATTAGATAACATGAGAACATTAAGAGCCAGCAGTTAAGAGTTTGAGTTACAAAAAACACAAATCAAGAAAGTAAATCCTTACAGTCTGGCATGTCCACCCTGATGAATGGTCACTGATTGAATTACTTGCTGGTAATTATGTCAGTGGAGCACAGAGGGGGCAGATGGCTAATAGCAAAACAGGGGAGAGGGCATGGAGAAGAGTAAAGGCCTGTTCTGAGACTGAAGTTCATCACTTTGTCCTCAGTGAGTGTTCAGACTACATTTTTATCCAATCTTGAAGCCCTGTCTTGTAGAGGGGCAATGTGGTAAAATCTCAGTTTAAAGCCTTCATTATTTCAGTTGATATTAGCACATGATACATATATCTTAATCACATTTATGTTTAATCAAGTTACCACAAACTGACACACAACCCTAAGGCGGGATAGTATTACAGGGTAGGTTGGGGTCTGGGCCTCTGGGCAATATATATAACAAAGCTGCTATGTGTAGTGTGCAGTGTACACTGTGTCTGATGGATGTTTAAAAGACAACAACGCACAGAGAGCGGGATGAACCAGGGGTTAGTAGCTGCCCAAAGCTCATTTGTGGTGTTAATCCATCCTTGCATGCAGTACTGGACACATACTGTGAAGTTTGACTGGTTTTAACTCACATTGTGTGGCACAGCCTGTTGTCAGAAGCGACAATAGACCTAACTGTGTCATTTAAATCATCTGAATCTTAAACTGTAAATAAAAAAAAAATTATAGCTTATGCTTTTGAAATGGTTATCAGTGGTTCTCTGTAAAAAAAAAAATGATTTGAGCAAATAACACCAGTTTAAACTCCAGAGCTAAATCAAATGTTCAGTCAGTTGTCAATACCAAAGACTCAATAGTCACTTAAAAATTGATCGAATTAATATTGCATCACAGAGTTATGCAGCAGCAGGCTTTCAAATGACCATGTTGATGTTCCTCCTCCTGCCATCACCTGCCTGACCCACATGTTTTCACCAGATTTTAAATTCTGCAGGTTAAGTTGTTGTTTTTTTTGGCTTAAGTTTAATTACTGTTGTAAATGTGTTACACTGTAGGTGGGCAGATAAGAGTGAAAAGTGTGAAACCTATGAACAGAATAGTCATACTTATACATTCTCTCATTGGGCTAATTTCTAGTCAATGAAATAATATTTACATAAAAATATTCCCCATTTTTCTAGGGACCCCCTGGAAGTCCCTCAAAGACCCCTGAGGGTCCCTAGACCCCACTTTGAGAACCACTGTGTTAGAAAATACCATAACATTAGGAGTTCAACAACTGTATTGTCTCCTTTAGCATTTCTTTCCCTAAACTTCACAACATCAAGTATCTGTTACTCACATATGTGATTTAAAACAAAAATGTACCTCAATAGAGAAAGATTAGAGTGAGCGGTGTGAAGTACAGCTGTTAGGATTAGTGTGTTAATCAGCGGGTGTAACCTTCCTACCTGATTAATCGTTTAAGTCATTCATCAAGTGAAAATACCCAACATGAGCTGGTCCAGTTTCCCAGTCTGAGGATTTTTTATTTTTTTCATTACTGATTAACCAGATAATTATTTTCTCAATTGATTGTTAAATGGCTTGGTCTATAAAATGTCAGAAAATAGTGAAATTTAAAACTTATAGTCTCCTAAAACCCAGGCTGACATATTGTAATGAGTTTTGTCTGACCAAAGTCCACAATAAAAAGATACTCAATTTGCTTAGAACACTAAGAAAAGCAACAAATTCACAGCTGGATCCCTTAAAATGTTTGCCTTTTTTGTTTTTAAATAAAAGACATCAACGTAAGTCCAATCAATCAGGCCAACGGCTCTCAAAGTGGGGTCTGGGACCCCCAAGGGTCCTTATGGGGTTCCAGGGAGTCCCCAGCTAAAAGGGAAATAATTTATTTTCACTTTAATTTCTTCCATAAGTAATACAATGACAGAGTGTATGACTATTTTGTGTATGACTGTTTACTTTACACTTTCTGTCATAAAACATCTAAAAGCAAAAATCTTATTAAATGAAAAGTTTGAGAACCACTGGATTAGGCTTTCAGTTATCAGTTCAATTTTCTGTCTGATTAGATCAACTCAATTGCCCCCATTAACCCAGACAGACTTCAGGTCACAGACAGTGCTGATGAGATCAATACTGAGGCTGTGAAAATAAACTAAAACATCAAAACATTTTAAAACTATCCAAAGCAGTTTGATAATTTCTTTAAATATAGGGTGAGTACTCGGCGGTAAAATGGGTGGTAGTCAGATTGTATTTCAGCATTTTATTGAGAAACGTGGACAGGAAGCTGAATTATTCCGTCTAGCTTCACTGTGGGGAAACTTTTCTCCAGAGAGCGCTCCTCCTCTCCACGCTGCAGACCTGCAGCCTCTCCGGCGGGATACTTTTTCAAGAAGCAGCCGCCTCATGAACTAATCCTCCGCCTCACTTTTTCTTCACTAACAGTTCGGCTCTCGTTGTTCCAGCTTTGGGCTGATTATCTGGGAGCACTCAGGAGGATTAACAGCGTGGACAGAGGAGGGATGGAGCCGTCCCGTTAAAGTTGAAATTACGACAAGCTGAGTGTGTCTGTCTGTCTGTCTGTCTGCGGGCAGAGCGGCTCCTCCGGTGCTCTTACCGCGCTGAGCGAGCGGCTGTCCCCGCCTCTGAGGCCATGGGCTGCGGCTTGCGGAAACTGGAAGACCCGGAGGATAGCAGCCCCGGGAAGATCTACTCCACCTTGAAGAGACCACAAGTGGAGACCAAAACAGAAACTGTGTACGAGTATGTGCTGCTCGACTTCAGTTTGGAAGGTAGGCTGTGATGACACTGTGCTACCAACATTAACTGTAATATAGCCTAGTTATTAACTCCCTTTATACTTATGTTATATTTACCAAACCAATCCCAGAATGGACCCGCAGACCAGGTAAAAAAAAAGTACATTTAAAGCAGCGCTGAACAGTCGATTAGTGGAGCAATCGACAATTAATTGGAAACTTTCAATCGTTTAATTTTGAAGGAGAAATGCCATTTTCTGGTTCCAGGTTCTTAAATGTGATGTTTTTATTTAATATCTTTGGGTTTTAGACTGTTGGTTGGATAACATAAGTCTTTGGGGCTGTGTGAAATTATTATGGGCATTTTCACTAATCTCCTACATTTGGCAAAACGATTAATTGATTGATGATTTGTCAGTTGCACTTCACAGATGTCACCTTTGGCTCTGGGAACTTGTTCCACCTATTTTCTGGCATGTTATAGATCAAACGATTAATAATGATTATAGTTATTAGTCGCAGAACTGGTTTGCATTCATCACCCTATCACTTACCTTGCCATTTGTCTTAAAGGAAACTACTGTCACTAATATGGCTGCAAATGATGATTATTTTCCTCTTCAATCGATTAGTCGTTTGGTCTATAAAATGTCAGAAAATGGTGAAAAATGTCGATCACTGATTTCCAAACCCCAAGATGCAACCTTAAATGTCTTGTTTTATCCTGTCCAACAGTCCACAACCCAAAGATATTCAGTTTACTATCATAGAAGAGTAAAGAAACCAGAAAACACTCACATTTAAGAAGCTTGAACCAGGAATTTTAATTAATTTTCTGTTGCTCGACTAATCATTGTAGCTCTGGTCACAAATATAATCTTTATGGAGCAAAATGAGTAAAATGCTACTAAAGCTGTTAGCCATCCGGTTGACTCCTCTCAACAAATATTATATTTGCTGCTTTCCACTGTAAAGAATCCTTTTGTGTCCTTCTGTTGACTAAAACCTTCCTGTAAACCTTCCTTAAAAGCTGTCTGAAATTTCTTTATATTTAGCTTTAAAACAGTCCTAAATAGCAAACACCCTGTTTATGGTAGTTTTTATTTCCACCTTGTATCCCTTTATTATTCTCACAGGGGCTGTATCTTCCTGTGATGCTTGTAAAGTGCAATAAAACCAACCGTGTTGCCAGACAGGGTGCAGTTACAGTAGTATCCACATCACTCTGTTAATGGTAATGTGTATTTAAATTCAGTTAAATTGCTCTTTCAGATTGTTACTCACTACATGTGTGTGACATTACAGCATCTACCTCCAGACTTTTCCTAGCAACAGGGTCGTTCTTTCAGCCTATCTAGAAATAGGTCACAGAAGGTTTTTTTTTCCTGTCTCCGCTAGTAGCCTTTCTACCCTTGGCACACACATGGACACACACACACGCATATACACACACACCTTCCCATGTGAGAGGCATGCAGCAAAATGCAGTACGCTTCCAGAGAGAAACCCACCTGCTGTGTTATAGAATCTAATTTGAACATGTGTGATAATCTCAGATGGCCGAGGGTTGCCATTTTTCAAGGATAATCCCTTCATCTGGTCCTCCGACTGGCTGTTTTGACTGTGACCTATTTGGAAGGAAATGGTGATTAAGTTCTGAATGAGAGCCCAGCATGTAAACAGCAGGCCTGCACAATAATGAATCATGGAGGGAAAGTGCTGCTTTCCAAATTAGGAGGGTAAGGGAAGTAAAGTACAGATCCCGCCTCCTAATGACTTCAGGACCGTCCAGCTTACAGCATGAAGCCAGTCCTGTACCCAGTCCCATCACATAGACAATGAGGTTAGTTTGCCTGTGATGGAGATACAGGATGTCTATTTTATATGCTTGATGCACAGTATCTCTTTAACTCCATTGTCAGTCTGATTACTGTGTCCAACCTGACATGTCCCCTGTCTGAAAAATAGGAATCATATTTACAAGCCGGCTGGTATCCCATAATATTCTACAGTATGACCATAAGAATACAATTTAAGCAAAACACTTTAACTGGGTCCCTTTGTGTACTGTGTGAACCATGGAAAAAATGTAATACCTTAAATACAACTGTCCAGGAAACTGACAAAATAGTCATGGAAAATGATAAAATATCATAATGAAGTTTTGAATGTTCAGCAATGGTGGTTCATTCTTTACACTTGGGAACAGATTATGTGTTCTCAGATTGTGTAATGAACAGTCACCAGAACCGAACATTTTTTTGCCCGATTTCCCAGCCTGCATATGAAATTTGCCCTCAGAGATGAGGTAATCTTACTAGTTCCTTGGAGTTTTGTTTTGAAACACATAGGCATGTGTCTTTAAGAGGACTGTGTAATACAGCTATCTTGGCAAAAAATCACCAAAAACATCTTGTGAAACTGTCAGACTTTTTTCTGAATAGAGGAGCTGTTCAGCTCAGCTGTTTGTTGTCTCTTTTACTGTCTCTGCCAACAAAATGTACTCCACCTTCTGTCATGATAAATGTGCAGGTATTTCCCAGCATGCTGCTCTGTCCAGTCCACTCTAGAGATGCACTGATCTGACTGTCTGTCCCCGATACCTCATCCTGGTGCTCTCTTTTCTGCAAAGTTAAAATCTAAATACTAATATAATTTTTATGTAACATGAGGCCAGAAATTGCTGCACCACTAAAAACTGAATTGACTGCCCGTCATGAATAAATGGATGTAATTGATTGATCACACCTAGCCCAATCCATTTAATAAAATCGGTTATCAAACCTGTCCTGTGAACCCTGTTAGAGTGCACATCAGTGAACAACAGTGAGTTTGACACACGGGATGTGACACATCGGGCTTGAATTTTGCGCGTTTACTGTCAACACAGAAAGCTTTCTTTATGAATGACAGCAGATTTCTCTGTCTCCTACCAGCAACAAGTTCATGACCCACGACAGTAATGCTTCTCTGCAGCATGCGGTTTTATACTGGAAAGTTTGTCTGAAGTGCTCTGATTCTTGCGCCTGTCATCAGCAGGGAGTCATGGGTTCTGCTCTCAGACAGGCTTATAAATATAGTACTTCAAACAGGGTGTATTTGAGTCATAGTCCCTGTTCAGACCCAGTGTCTAGATTGTGTCTGGATCCACCTTACACAAACTGTGGTTAGCACTAGTAATCACTATATATCTCAAATGCCTCTACTTGTGTTGCTTTCATGGTCATTCTAGATTTTTATCTGTGGGAAACTGTGAGTGCTGCTGAACAGCTGAGGAAGAAGATTATACACTATTATACACTATACACAAATTGTTTGGCAGATTGTCTGTGTCCAGCTGTGTTTGGGAGATTTGTCCTTTGTGCTAGACATGCACTACAAATTTGAGACTTTTCACCTGCAAATAACCAAAAAACAGCATTCACTGGCCTAAATTTGATCACTTGCATCTTTGACCAACTCCAGATGTTGCTAGAGCCATAAGACACTGATACATTCTCAGTATACATTTGTACATGTGTGATTGGATCAGACATTTTAAGGAGAAGAGAAATCCAACACAGTAAATTCATTTTTACTATGTGAGTTGGACGGTAAAAATGCTGGTTTAACGTGCAGCCTTTCTGTCTTCTTGGATTTGTGTGATCGTCACTGACTTTGAGTGTGCAAATGTGCAAGTCTCTTAAGTGTGAATAATGGTTGGCACAGCTTAAGACACACAACCGCAGTGATTCCAATCTCTAGTAGTCATGTGCAGTCTGGTGATGGCTGGCATTCTCAGAAGCGTTTCTGTTTTTATTTTACAAGACTATAACTTGTTTACTTCAGTGAGGCCTGCGTTAATCAATCACCTAATTTTATAATTTGGTCAAGGAGTAGTTGGAATCTATGTACAGGTTTAGACAGTCTAAATGGAAGATAAACTCTCACAAAAAGCCAATTTGTGCCACTAAATGTGTTTCCTTGGCTGTTAATCAGATTTAAGCCAGACTGTATTCTCATTTCAAAAGAGACTCTACAGGGTTTCTTTCCAGTTTGAAACCACTTCCATGATGAAGAGGATATTTGATGTGCTCCCAAATTCACTCAAGGTTTGCTCACCTCCCAGACAGAGCCTGGCTGAGGAAATAAAAGCCCCGAAGTGATCGTACACAAGGGTGAACCAAACAAGAAAGGTGCTGAAGTTTCCTGGAATTGATTTAATAGTAAAGAAATCTAAGCAAAACACATTAAAAAGCAAGTACTGGTAGTTTTCCTTGCAGGATTTTTTAAAACGCTTGCCTCAAGTGAAAAGTGTGATGAAATTTCTAGGCATGACTGGACTGGTATGTCTTAATTACCGTGGCATCTGTTTAATCTTTATTAAAGACATTCGTTGTGATGCCTTCCTGATTGGCGGATTCAGTCTGTTAAAGGAGGAGGATGAGCAAGGAGTCAGTAGTCGTCAGATTTAGGGCTTGTATGTTTTTGAGTGTTAATAACCACATGCGTCAGTACACGACATATATTGCATTCCTGACAAGCACCTGGCCGGCAGATGCCTTACAGTTCAGAGACGTCTGTATATCTTGTTGCATACTTTGTTGAACTGTCTGCTGTGGTTTGGTTTAGGCAAGTTCCACCACCTGCACACATCTTTGTTCTACAAACTCACTCAATACTTCTCATGCTACATTTCAAGGCTGTAACTAACAATTATTTTCATTATCAATTAATCTGACCTTTTTTTTCTTGATCAATCGCTTTGTCTATAAAATGTCAGAAAATAGAGTCTTATAATTTCTCAGAGCCCAAGTTGACATTGTCAGATGTCTTGTTTAGTCCAATCAACAGTTCCAAATCCAAAGATCATTCAGTTTACTGTAATGTATAACACAAAAAAACTTGTGAAGTTGCAACCAGCAGATGTTTGGCATTTTTCCTTAAAAAGGGACCAAAACAATTATGAAATTATCAAAACAGTCGCTGATTAATTTTCTTGAATCGACCAATGGTTGCAGCTCTACTACATTTATGCCATTGTTGGTAGAGCAGGGCTGAAAACCCTACATTATTATGACTTGAGAGCGTTCACACAAGATAGTGACCCTCACTTTTAGCCTGGTAGTCAAACCCAATAAATGAAAATCAAGCTTAAATGAGCTATATTTAACCATGCTGGTGCCATTGCTCTAGGGTTGGTAATGTCTGTCTGTTAGTTGATCCATCCACCTCTTTGGTCCAGACTGAAATATCTCAACAACTACTGGCTCAATTGCCTTCATTCATTCATGGTCCCCAGAGGATGAGTCCCACTGACTTTTGGTGACAGCTTGACTTTTACTGCAGCGCCACCATCAAGTTGACATTTTAAGTTCAGAGTGAAATGTCTCTACCAATATTGGATGGTTTGCCAGGAAATTTTGCACACACATTCTTGTCCTCTGTATGATTTGTAATAACATCGGTGATCCTCAGCTCTTTTTGTCCCAGACCCAGCTCATACGTTGTGGTATGAATACAGTATGTTATGAACGTTTTCTGTTTTGAAATAAATTTTTTATTGATCAATACATTTTTAGTGACGTTGAATAAACAGTGTAACTGGAGATCATCCACAGCGATCCTGTGCCCAGATGAATGTGGTTTTAATTTTGCTTATTTCCCTATCGTTGATATTGTTGTCATGGCGACGTTAACTGCTTGAGAGAGTGTTGTGTGTTGATGCTGCCGAGTTCACACATTAACGTTACACTGGAGAATTTGCTATCAGCTCCTAAATTGCAGATACAGAATGTGTCTCGTTTTCTCTAGTACACAATTTCTACAACTAGTGTGAATGTAGTTGTAAGCAGAGTCAGACTGGCCATTGGGAGCAATAGGAGAAATACAGGTGGGCCGTTCGCTCTGTGGGCCACTTGAGCAGCCCATTATAAAAAAACAAGAGTGAGTGGTTCTTAAGGATGTATGTTACATTAGTGGTATTTTAGACCCCTCAGGTTGATAAATGAAAATTGTGGGTGAAAATTTGTCTGACTTTGGACAGTAGACCAGTTAGTATAATTTGTTGATTTAGTTGGTTTGGCTTCTTCTTGTCAACGCATACTGATTTGGATCAGGTGGATTAATATAGATATTGTCACTATTGCATGATACTGCAGATAAAGGTTATCATTTTTGGTTTTTACAGATTGTCGTTGGAGATTACCAATGACAATCTGGTGATTGTCAAACTCGGAGCCCAAATTTATTCAAAGGAGCTGATTTTGGCACAGATTTTATATCACTGCAAGGACACTAATCATCACAGTTAAAAGAAAAAGAAAATAATGAGCCCTAACACTGATCTGAGAGATCATCCCCACCCAACCCCACTCCACCCTGATCTGGCCTTGCATCTCCTTGAAATGTAGCATTTCTAGGACACACAGAGTGACTGTCACTTACTTCACTCTCACTTTCATCCGCCTCTCTTCTTCCTCTCATTCACTTGAATGTGGAAACACACACCCCGGCCCCCCTGCTTTTCCCAGCGCTGTGCCCAGTAGCAGCAGCAATGCTCCCTGTCAGCTTGGCCTCGTTTTGCTCCGACTGAGAGGAAACTGGACTTGGAGCCTGGAGCCAAGGAAAGCAAGCACATCAAAGTACCTATTGGCTAATACTTCCCCCGAGCTGATTACTGCTAGCTGTGTATGTGTATATATGAGTGTGTGTGTGTGTGTGTGTGTATTTCTGTCAGAGCGAGAAAGCATGCAGACTCTAAAGGGTTTTTATTGGTATTGATCTTTTAATTGCAAACTGCTCATTGTGTTCCTTATTTTTAAAGCTCACTCCAGTAAACAGCCACTGTATTTGTTGAGTTGATGACTTCAAAAGACTTAGTACATCCACACTATTCCAGGAATTTTTTTTGAAAATGCGTTTTTTTTATTTGTCTGTGTTGTCAGATAACTTTGAGATCATAAAATAGTGATTTGGTCTCAGGCTAAGCAGCATACAATTTTCTCTGACCCACTCGTGTAGTTGCCTGACAACATTAACTGAACAAGGCTCTACGAGTCTCCGGCTGTTAGAGGCTTTGTGAGACTGAACTTTGACACAGTGGTGCTTTAAACCAAATGCAGATGTTATGCTAACATACTCACAGAGATAAAGCTGACATGGTGATGTTTAGCAGGTATAATGTTCAGCATTTGCTCATTGCACTAAACCCAAAGTACAGCTGAGGCTGATGGGAATGTCTGTAGTTTTTTAGGTATTTGGTCATAAACCAAAGTATTGGGAAAGTTCAAATTTTGTCCCGATGATGAGCGTCATCATCCAGTCCAGTTGTTTTCCAATTGTTCAGCATTTTATTGCATACAAGTGAAATTTCCCTGATGAAAATATAGCACAAGACAAATACTTTCTGTATTAACCTAGTCTAACGCGAGAAGTCATCCTGACAGAAAAATTGCCCTGACCCGTATTTCAGTGTCAGTCAAAGCCTGGAAGTGGCCTATGACGGGAATCACGGATGAAATGATGATGTGCAGGGTGCCCCTGATGGCAGGTCATGACTAGATGAATAGATGGGCGGATACAAAGGGATTTGCGGGTGGAGAGAAGGCTTAACCTGAAGTGACGTGTATTCAACACCGGTTGGATGAACTGAGGGGGGAACGAATGAAACATCAGTTGAAGAAATAGTGGGATGAATTGCAACCATCTCCCAATCCACTAAGAGATGGTGATTGATTTGTTCCAAGATTGTTTGACCTAACAAGACCTCTGTTCCAATTGTAAAAGGATATCTATCCGTCTGTCTGTACTCTTTTTATTTCCAGGGATGAGTGCAATTTTCTGTAATCTCTATCTAATCTGGGAATCTAATGGCCCATGCTGGATTATTTCAGATTAAAGTCAGTATTTTGATTATTAAATTTGGAGGAGAGAAGGACAGTGCAGACCTGGCAACTCACACTCAGTCATCAGTTTCCTTGGAGCTGATCTCGGTCAGTGTCTGACTTCAGAGGAGTCTTGATTGGCATAATGTGTCTAATGTAATATAATGATTTGAGATGGCCACATTAGTGGGTTAAATGCCTGCACTAATCATATTAGGATTAGTTTTTCTTCTTGTTCTGTTTGACTTTGTGTTTCTTTTCAGGCATTTTTGTGGCCATCACCTCAAGCTTCATTCCATCTTTTTTTAAAGCCATACTAGAGTCATTACTCTACGGATGGGATTGTTGGTCAGTCCATCACTTTGGTTCAGACTGAAATATCTCAACATTTGAAAGAAAAATTGAAAATTTCTGAACAATTTTGTACAGACTTTGGGATGAATCCTATTGACTTTGGTGATTCCCTGACCTTTCCTCTAGTGTCATTATGAGGGTGGCATTTTTCGGATTTTAGGGAAAATTCTCAATAACAGATGGATTTCCATGATATTTGGTACAAATATAATTCACAAAATGTCGACAGAATGGGAAGAACAGGAACACCTCCTGTTATTCCTACTTGGGAGTGTTCACACATGGTCACCACTACTGTTGGCCTCGTAGTCACATCATTTAAATAGCTTAAATTAGCCATTAGCTGGTGTTGTGTATTTGGAGTGGTATGTTAGAAAAATGAATCATAGCGTGGCTGTAGAGTTTTGTTTTTTTTTTCCTTTTACTGTCACTCTTGTTTCCTTTTACTCCTTGTTGCTGGGCAGCTTTCTCCTTTTTCACACCTTCTCAAGCTCTACCATTCACATATGGGCTCATAAAATCCATCTCGTAACCCCTGTTTGGCTCTAAACCCACCTCCTCCCTCCCTCGCCTCCCAGTTTCTCAGCTCTGTCGCCCCTCTCTGTGCCCTCAGTTGTTGCTCAACCCCCTCTTGATCCCCCAAACCACCCCCCCCCTCACCCTGCCAGTTCCCACCTCTTGATACTCCTCTACTTCTTTTCCCCCCTTTTTTTTATCCCCTTTGCTAGTCCTCCCTTCTTCCTCTCCTCCTCCTCCTCCTCTTTTTTTCTCCCACACAGCACTGAACAGAGGCCTCAGTGTGCTGGTTGACGAGGCGAGTGGCAGCAGGATGGGAGGGGGTGTGAGGACTGAAAGCAGGGAAGGAGAGGAGCAAAAAGGCTGCAACAAAAGCCTGGGTTAGAGGTGTGTGTGTGTGTGTGTGTGGGTGTGTGTGTGTGTGTATGACATCATGGTCCTCCTGGGAGCCATTAGCTGCAGCATGGTTGCCTGTTTTTGTGGTGTGACACTGCTAGTGATCCACGTTTAACCTGACTGGCCCTGTTTTGTGCTCTAATGGAAGGGGAGTCATCTTTAAAGTTGCACATAGGCTGTAGAGAGAGAGCTGTTTCTGTTTCCACCATGGTGAGCATCAACTTTGCTGGGTTTTTTTGTTTTGGGGTTGTTTTTTTTTACGCCCAACATGTAAGCCGGTGTTAAATTTAAATTCACCTCAAGTGAGTGGGGTTCAGGCCAGCAGGAATGCCAGTAAACTGTAGTTGTGTTTGCCCGGCCCCTGCTTTAGTGGTTTCTGGTGGTCTTTAGTCTGATAATGGAGCCAGCCAGACAGTCCATTCACAGGCTGCAGTGATCTCAGCTGTGTACTGGTCTCCCTGATGGCTGGGGTGTTTGTCCGTGAGAATATGGGGGGTTGTAGAAGGAATGCTCTCTCTCACACACACACACACACTCACACACTTTCTCTCTTTCCCTGTCTCGCTCCCAATTTTCTTTCTGTTAATAGTGCTGCATCCAAAGTGCACAATTTAGTGTGTTTAAAACTTGAAATGCGTCAAATGTACTGTGTGTGCGTGTGTGTGTGTGTGTGTGTGTGTGTGTGTGTGTGTAGCCAGGCCCCTCTGTGAACAGCCACTCTTTGTGGACACAGGAAGTATGGTGATGGTCACAGGGATTTCCAGCCAGGGTTATTAGAAAAACAGCACAAGACTCTAGCACACAAGCAACTCCTTAACCGGTGTAAAAGTTAACTTACCAACACACTGCGAGGAAGTGGATGGCATGTAAACAGAAACAAGATCACTACAATTTTCAACTCACAAGAAAGCACAAGAGAGTGTATATTTCCTTCAAGCCTGCAAAGTCCTCTAAAGGTGATTGTTTAATACTCAATTCATGTTGTTCCTCTGTAACATATGACAATTTAAAGACATTAACTTGGGATGGAAGGAATCTCTATCTGTCTGTATGTATGTATGTATGTATGTATGTATGTATGTGTGTCCTTCGCATATCTCGACAACAGTTCATCCGATCAACTTCACACTCGGCACGTCTATTGCTGAGAACCCAACCTCAGTGTAGTATCACTGGTGAAGTTTCTGTCTGCATTAAAACCATTTAATTTATGAATTCTGTATAGTTTTTATTGATACTTTTGTCAATTGATACATATATATGTGGTTCTCAAGAAATAATAGGCAATGGGCCCATTCTGAACAGGCACATTTTGAACAGGCACTGCACTAGTTAATTATAATGACACTAATCATTAGTTGCAGCCCTAGTGATACACGATTTTTTGAGAATACCTAAATCCCATCAAAAAATATTACAACTTTGTCCAAAAGCTGTAATGAATTGTGCATAATTTCAAGTGAGTCACACTCACGATTACCAAGTTATGGCCATTTAAATTTAGCACTTGGAGTTAACATAAGCATATGTCATCTAAATGTGGTTGCAATTGCACTATATGGTGGAGATTGGGTTAAATATGTATATGTTGAGTGTTGACAAAACTGTCGGCAAAAAATCTAGATGTCTTTGACAGATTTGTGTTAAACTTCAGAATTCCAGATAAAAATGTGTCTTTCGCTTATATGCTTGTATGCCTCATGGAGAGGTTAGAAATGACCACATGGTGGCACTTATTCATGCTTTAGCCCACTGCCAAAAAGATGTCATGCTAACTAGCGGAAATAATTACGATGAATCAAATAGTCAATCGACAGAAATTTAATTGAAACCTTTTTGATAATTGATTAATTGTTCGACTCAATTATAAAGCAAAAATACCAAAAAACATGTTTCTTTTCTCTGTTTTATGACACTAAATTAAATGTTTTGGGGTTTTGAACTGTTGAATCAGACAAAACAAGTAATTTGAAGACGTCACTCCGGGAAACTGCAGGAATTTTTCACCATTTTCTGACATTTTGTAGACTTAACTATTGATCAAAAAGATGAATCCACAATGAAAACGATGCCAGTCTCAGTGCTGCACCTTTCGCAAAGCAGAGAAGCGATTTCACCACATCACACACCGCAGCTGGAGGAGCAGCAGTAAAAATACACATATAGTTTGTGTGTGTGTATATATAACCTTTACGTAAGAGTGTGGTGATGTGGTGTTTCCCTCAACATGCCTGGGTTGGTGGTTGTTTTTATGGCTTACACAGCACAGACAGACCTTACATCAGCATTTGAGGCCATCAGACGAGGCTTCGGAAACACAGTTGGACACGAGAAATTAGCACACTCAGACTAAGCAGCAGGGAATTTCAGTCTCCAGATGAGCGGTACAGCTAAAGTGACTCGGACATTCATATTGTAAGAGGCTTGATGTCATGGAGTCGGTGGCGACATGTCAATTTCACACACCAATGGATTCGTAATGACCATACAATGCGTGTGGAAGTGTGTGGGTGTTTCAAATAAATAGTTCCTGAAGTGACGTTTCTCTAAAAATAGCACTTTCTATGACGCTGTAATGACATTTTCCCAGCTGAAAGTAAAATAATTGGTACGTTCCGTCATCATCATCAGCATTCCTATCTGGCTGACCCTGTGCATTTCTGACACACACACACACACACACACGGTGATGTTAAAGTCATTATACAGGAAGGAAAAGGAAACTTTCCCAGACTGTGTGCATGATTTTCTATCAACAAGAGCCTGTAGATTTTCATTAGGGTCCTCATTCAACTGCACTCACAGTATCTGAGATTCTTGATGCAAATTTTACAGAAATTATGACTTTTCTTGAACAAACCGTTCCATTTATAAACCCAAGTAAATATTAATTCATTCACAAATTATTATTGGAAACTCTATTCTTCATATATGTTGAATCGTACGCTTATCTTCAGACAGATGTCACGTTAAAATGATTATTTGATTAGAAGTAAATAAATGGAAGAAGTAAGCACTGCCTCTGTTTTCATGTAATTAATATGTCTATAACAACAACTGCACTCATCAGATGATGGCAGTGTGGTTTGTTCCAACCTTAAAGTCCCCTTCCACTCAAAAATGTGTTTCTCTTCTTGTTCCTTCAGTTGGATGTTGGAGTTTCACTGTACAGAATGATGTATGTGCAGTTTGACACTAGAAGGCTGTTCTCACATTCATCTGCTGAAACTGCTCACTAAAATGGAAAATTTTTGACTTTTTTGTGGAAAAACCATACCAGACACAAATTATTATTCCAAGCAGTATTTTTACACATCTAAAGAACGTGTCTGGAGGGGATCTTTAAGAGAAGATGTAAAAGAAGATATGTAGCATTGTGGCATGTCAGTGTGGACGGGGGGTGCTTTTAGAAAATGATGTGAAACTTAAACATGAGAGCACGTTCAAACTCATCCACATTGGGAAAGGGGGTGCACATGGCCTAAAACACATGTGGCTTTAACCTTTACAACAACTGCTAGATGACACTTCATTCACTATCATCCCTCCATGCAGGTAGCCGTCCCACAGTGCAGTATGTCGCTTCACTGTCCGAGCTGCCCCAAGCCCTGCAGCCCTACTACACACAAGGCTACGTCCTGGCCGCCCTGCATCCCATCATCCTCTCTGTGGGACGAACCCGCTCACTGCCCTTCAGCCTGCTCTACCGCGCCATCCTGGCCCGTCCCAGACCCAGGTAAATGAATCCTAATCCTCTTTTAAAATGATGTGTATTATGTATATACAAGCTGTCTGGGGCTTCCCTGTCTCTGCCACACATGCATTCCCACTGCGACCACACGTTCACCATCATACTGTCTAGTAAATAGATGAATGATGGATGAAGTCAGCTGCATATTTAATGCAAAGCTCTGGTAGTGAGGTCAGACTGGCGTGCCTGTAGGAGGAGGACAAGGAGGAGGAGGAGGAGGGGGCGGCTGACTCTTGTAGACTGTGTTTTGGTTTCATTCGGTCCTTGTGTCTAAGGGTAATACCAGGATTTCTATTGGCTAGAAATCCACCCGACAACAGGGGTCCTCCAGCAGCCAATGGAGATGAAGTATCTCTCATCTCTAAGGTTTAATAAGGTGGGATACAATAACTATGATAGTATTTTTTTTAATTTGTAAGATAAATGTAGCAGCAGTAGAGGTGATTTGGTGATGTTAATGATTTTATTTACACATTCCTGATGGCGCTCTTTTGAAAAAACTCTTCATACTTTCATATTGAAAAGGCTGGCAGCATGATGATGTGATCTGTCTTCATTTAAACTGCCTAAATTGCTGTTTACCCTTTTTTTAATTGCTTCGACAGTCGCTGGTAGCCATCTCCTGCTGAGCCTATGAATGATTTATGTGTTTGTGTCTGCAGCTCTGTGACAATTAATAGTGAACTATGAACCCTGCAGCTGGACAAGGTCAATAGGTTTGGTGCCACTCACCCAAAAACTCCCCACCGATCTGAACAGAGGAGCTTAAAAAAAAAACACTGTTACTGTTAAACAGATCTTGCTGGTCTTCACGTTTAATAGATGTTTTTGTGTGTCTGTGTGTGTTCTCAGTAAGCAGACAGCGTCCATGTGTCACAGTGTGCCGATGTTGAGGGTGGAGGAGTGGCCGTTACCTGGAGAGTCACTGACTGGTGACACTGTCAGAGCGCTCATCGACAGGGTCAGTCACACACACACACACATTTACTGCAACCTACAGAAGCAGCCCAACAAATCCATGAATGAATGAATCCTAAAATGTTTCTCTAGTTCAAAGTGTTGGTGACAAAATGCTATCAGATGTTTACAGCCTATTAAAACTGAACAGAAACTTCTAAACTGCTTCCAAGAGTATTACTAACAGTAGACCATAGTTTGGTAAAGGGATGACATTTACAGCCATAAAATGAAAGTTTGGTAATACTTAATTTTACGGGTCCCATAGTTTTGTCATAATTTCCTAGAAAGGAATTGATACAACTGTGAATTATTAAGATGGATCCTGAAAAGAACTATGTCATCTATCACTAATTATGGAGACAGTGTTCATTCTTCCAATGATTCCAACTAACTTCAGGTGTAACCTGGTGAGCGTTGTAGCACTTCTTTCAAGGAAGTTCCTCTAGAAATCAACAAGTGCTTATAAACTGAAAACAGCTCACTAAACTTAAATGAATGTCTCAGAATTTCACAATACTAAGTACAAAATAACATAGTTCTTTCCAGAAAACTTCCTGGAAAATTACAAGGAAATTATGGGACCTGTAAAAGAAAGTGTTATCAAAAATGTCAATACACTTTACATTAATACTTTTATTCAGTAAAGCACTGGTTGATAAAGATGATGATTAGCAATTTATTGTATTGGAACAGAATAACATTCAGCAACTTAATACAAAAACTGTAAACAGATAGAGATGGGAGTGACATGCAGCTAAGGTCCTCAGCAGTATTCAGACTGGGGACATTGTGGTTCACGGTTGGCGACCACCAGGGCACTCTAAACATGGTGACTTTATGTATCACATAGTTTTAAAGCTGATATCTGTGATGTTTTTGAGTTAATGAATCTTGTATATATCCCACCTGTGTGGTGGAATATTGTTAAACACATAAACCAGCATATTCACTGCAGCTGGAGATGATCTTTGTTCTCTGAGAAATGGAGAAGTTTGTCTCTTTGACTGAAACTTTGACTGGAAACACAGAATTTCACACTTTTTCTACTTTCATCAAAGTGTTTCTTGTGCATAACAAACACAAATGTAGTGGAGGTTAAAAAGTACTAAAGTCTTGAGCATGTTTGTTTTGTGATGCTGAGCTATAGTAGACGGTCACAGTGTGGCTGACTGTGGGTTTTGTGTGTCTGGCAGGTGAACAGCAGTGCCCGTGGGGGCGTTCGATTCGTTGGCTCGGTCCTCCAGCAGGTGAGTGGGATCACCAATGGCAGGGTGCACAGTCCGAAGAGGGGCTGTCGCTCCCCTCCACAAACCCCTCCCCGCACCCCACCTGGAGACAGAGAGCTGGAGGAGAACACCTACAGCCCCGGTGAGAAAAACTCTCTGCCTTTCTCATCACACCCTTTTAATTTGAACTCTCCAGTGTCTTCTAGCATATTTCAGTTCTATTTTGTGTTGTGTAATGACAGAGGGAGGGGCACAGCAGGAAAACATTCCACCGTGAGTGTCTTGATAAAGTGATATCTCACAAATGAAACCTGGGTTGAGTTTGACATCATCTTGTTTATTTTCTGACATCCGGATTCTGAGCAAACCAGAAGATGTCAAACTTTCTATAAAAACAAACTCTTACATGGTTTGTTAGTGCATGACACACTACTTTTAACCAGCAGTGAGTCATTGCCATTTTGATCATGAGATGTTAGTGTAATTACAGTAAACAAACATTTGCCATAAAGGTTAGCAACCACTGCGTTCTACATCATGTGCCACACAGTTAAATGTTGTGGGAAAATCTGAGAAGAAGCATTTTTTCCTTCTCATTTGCTTCTATGCTGTATCAAGTCCATGTTCTGTGGTAGTCAAGTCAATTTTATTCATCTGTATATCACTTCAAGCACTTTACAATCTGTAATACATACAACACCATCTATCTTTTGACCTTTGATTCTGATGAGGAGAAACTTCATGCTGAATTTTGTGTTAATACCTCAGATTTTAGGCTGCAGTCAGCCTGCTGTCACTTAACCTGCTCACAAAGGATTAATTTTTTATCAAAAATATTCCATTTTCTACCCTGAGATTAAAAGCCTTCTCTGACAGGCAATTTGGTGCAAACTAAGTTGAATTCATGCCCTTGCACTTTACCACTTCATAATGTAATGTAGACCCTGTCTGTCAAACCTGATGTTTATTTCTCTTCACTCTCTCTCCCTCCATGCAGACCTGAGGTTGCTGGTCTTCTTCCACTCCTGGGCTCCGGGCTGCGCTCCTCTGGACTCGTTGGCCTGTCAGTACCATCAGGGGGCGCTCTCCATGCGTGTCTCCAGGAAGGGTCAGGTGGTCAGTGCCCTGGAGGCCGACTGGCTGGAGCTGACTGCCGCCTACTACCGCAAAGGCTGGTCGCTGGTGGACTCCTTTGTGTACTGGGACACTCCTAGAGGTTGGTTTGTTACAGGACTGACTGTCTGAAAGCAGTCATCAGTGTGGATGTAAGAAGCGTACAATTCAGATTACTGAACAATTTTAAAATCTAATTTCATCGAGAACACACTCTCAAACGTCAAGATTAGATTATAGCAGTGCATTACAGACCACAGGATTATTACGATTCACCTGTCTCTCACTCTTTCTCTCATTCACATACATACTCTCTCTCTCATTGGTCACCAGTCTTTCCCTTTCAGCTCTCCTTCAAACCCACAGGCTACACTAAACTTGCAGTTCTAACATCTTGTTCCTTTGATTTGTTATGAATTATTTCTTATCTGGGAATCCGCTCTGCTCAGCTCGTACCAGTTGCGATGTTCGATGCAGATTCTCACTAAATATCCAGCAGCTTTGAAATTATCAAAGTGGCTCCGATCCTGTCTGGAGGATCTTGCACATCAGAGGTCAATTATCTAGAATATCTTGTAATCTGAGCCCGGCTTCAGAGAGTGTTTGTAGGAAATCTGATTTTTAAGGGCAACTGATGTTATTCATCATCCTTCCTCTTTTACTCTTTGCATTATTTTTATCTTTTATCATAAAACAGTGATTCACACATAAAAAAAAAATCAGTTGCTTCCTGTTTTGGCTGCGGCCCCTCCCTCCTCTCTTCCACTGTGTCTATATTTGGAACTGTCTTCCTGACCTTGGCGACCTCACTTCCTGTTCCTCTGCAAGATCATCTGTAGACCTCTGAGGCCTGGAAATAAAATGAACACACACACACACACATGCAGAGCCTAACCTATTTCTAATAACTAGGCCATTAGCTCATTCACATGCCCCTTATAAAGATTCCTCAGTTACTACCTCAGTGTGAGTAATTATTCTCTATTCCTTTCTGTGAACTATATAATGATGACAATATGATTTCACATATGCTACAGTGACTTTGTCTTTGTGTGTTTCAGGCGAGCCGGTGCCCAGGTCGCTGGAGGGATTGTTTGTGTATGAAGAGAGAAGCACCTCTCCTCCTGCCAACGACACCATCGTGGTAGAGCAGTGGACCGTCATCGAGGTCAGTCGGAGATTCTCCCTCACAGCGGTCGCGCATGACCTCATTCTTACCAAAATAAAAGTGCCTAATTGAGCAGGCAGGATGATTTGTGCAGGGATGTCTTGTTGTACAGTAAAGGGCTAGTTCAGTCAAATTACCAAAAGAATACTGTGTGTTTTCACTTATCCATAGGTGCAGATATTTTGGTTTGATGCTCTGACATCTCAAGGGATAAGTGAGAGTGTGTTTTTGTCATTTGGAGATGACTTTTTTTCTTTACAAAGGGAAAGTAGAAATGGAGGCATATGTTTTTCCATAGCTGGAGGACTTGACAGCCCCAGTTTTCTGGAAATGATAAATCCTTTCTTTACTTAAAGGGTCAGATCACCCAAACATAGAAACATCTTTATTACCCTTAATAGTGTATAGCCACGCAGTCGTGCAAGTACTGTAGATTAAGTTTTATGTGAAGAAGTTTCAAGACCCATGCTGCACCAATATCAACTTTCACTGCAGACAGAAGTCTTCTCTGTGAAAATCTAAAAACCTTCAACTTCTTGGCTTGATACCTGCAGAGGTAACTGAGGGAAACAGTTTTTGTGCTTGTTTTGGGAGGACTAACCCCTAAAATACAGGCCAGACACCAAAACTTTAATTAAAAAAAATCTAGGCAGGATAATTCAAAAAACTGCAGTTGATTTACTTCATCTAGATTCATAACTAGTCATGTTTTTTGTGACTCTTATGTATGTCTTTGCATATAATGTGTGTATATCCAGGGCTCCAATGTAAAAACAGACTACGGGCCCCTCCTTCACACTCTGGCTGAGTTTGGATGGCTGCTCACGTGTGTGCTGCCTACGCCCATCATCCGACACGACAGGTGGGCACCATACACTCTGTATACATGATGCAAACATGTATGTGGCTGGTTTTTATGTACAATCTATGACCTAACCAACCTTCTATGTGTGCGTGTGTGTGTGTTTTTGTGTGAGTAGTGATGGTAACCTGGCCACCAAGCAGGTTGTGTTTCTCCAGAGGCCTGTCAGAGGTCAGGCAGCGGCTCAACCCAGGAACCAGGTGAGATGAGATGAGATGTGGGTGACAGACTGATGTTATATACAGGAGAGCTCAACCAACAGTTATTTGGTCAGGGAAAAGCTGTTTACTGTATTTGATGTGTCTATGCTGCACCCTGGTGTACAAAGTTGAAACTGCACTTCACTCTGAAGGTAAACACAAAAAAGAAAACATAAAAAAAACATCACTGGAACCATGGAAACCTATTTCAAGGTCTGATCCTGTTTGGGATAAATAAAAGCCTTTACTGCAGTGGTGATGTGATTTGGATCTCACTCCTGTATCCCTCCTCGTCTCTAGGCTCTGTCTGTGCACAGCGACGTATCCAGTCGCTCTGTAAGTCGTGCGGTCAGCAGCCCCGTCCCTCCAGAGGAGCTCTCTCCCGCTGCCGGAGGCATCGGAGGCTTCCCAGTGTTCGGAGGGGGGTACCCCAGCGCCCTGTCCCACCTGGAAGAAGGTGGCTTTGAGCAGGAAGAGGGGAAGGCTGAGGTCACCTGCATGTAAGCAGGAATACGGACGGATGCAGCTTTCTCTCGGGACTGAAGTTCAGGATGTAAACATTGTTAGAATACTGGGGAGAGTATCGCTGCCCCGTGTGTCACTCGTCTCAGCGGGACCGCAGACTTTATCATTCGCCATCATGTTCACGACCTCTTTCTTTTTTTTTTAACAGAGACTTTAATGTAGAAGAACTCAGCACTTTTTCATGTTTTTAATGAAGCCATAACGAGAATGAGGTATTATTTACAAGCAGATATGTGTTCAAACTTTTATATAGATGTGTTGGGGGAGAGAAACAAGTCCACAGCGGACACTTTACACATATTTAAATCCATTTTTAGGTGATTGCCAACTTTTCATCAGTACAGGTGCTAATGGGAAATTGTTACAGCAATATAAAGCACAAGCACACATTTCTGCACATTATGGGAACAACACTGGTGATATAATTATATTTGAATCACCCATGCTAAAATTTAGATTTACTCACAGCTTTACACATTTCTTTTTTTGTCATAAGAAAAGTTACCCTCATATCTCAAGCCTTTTCTTTGACCCTCAAAGATGTTCCAACACATTTTTGATCACCTTCAGTCGGTGCTTTGTCCTCGCAGATCTTCCTCTCGTCTGTAGACCGAGGTAGGACGTGAATATTTATCAGGGAGACTGTCACCGTTATCCTGTGTACATTGGTACTGACAATACGCAGGTTGACATCTGATACAGTGTGTTAACCCCGCTGGCCTGAGTGAAGGTGCTGGCTGCCCTGAAGAGTACATTTGTACAGATACATTAATCCTCTGTGTGGAGGATGTTTTAGAGTTCTCTGGAATCGCAGCACGGTGCTGTAAACTGAAGATGTGTCATTTTCATTTATCTTTTTAAAACATATTAATGCAACTGAGTTCAAG
Organism: Thunnus thynnus; assembly: GCF_963924715.1. Lineage (NCBI taxonomy): Eukaryota > Metazoa > Chordata > Actinopteri > Scombriformes > Scombridae > Thunnus > Thunnus thynnus. Next base: position 26,666,881 of record NC_089527.1, read on the forward strand.
CCTCCTAATATTTAGTCTGATTGGCGCCATATGGTGATCATTCTGGAAATGATTATGGCTTATCATGCACATGTTTGACAGTATTTAATATTTGATCAGTCATTGTATGAGTGTACATGTCAAAACTGCAAAATTGCTGCTCAGTGTTTCATTGCTTATATGGTACTGGCAACCCGCCTGTGATGGATACATTGTTTTATTGAAAAGATGACGACAGTATTTTATAATGCAAAGAAAGGGAAACAGTGCTGTTTGTTTTTTAGATGGTAGTATTTGGAATTGTAAAGCTGGGTTTCAACTATTTGTTATGCATGTAAACATTCTGCTTTTGGGGGAAATCGAATGTACTGCAAATATAATTTAGGTATTCCAGTGTTTCTGAGTCCTACATGTTTTAAATGTATGTATTTAGCTCCACAGACGCCCCCATCAGGGTTTACTAAATGTCAGTATTAATATTCCAATCTTTCCTTTTTGGAGAGTTGTACAATTGGATTCCTTTCTCATTGGTGTTTTTTATCGTATTAAACACTTATTTCCCATCGGTCTCTGACTCATTTAACAGTGTCTTCTACAGAGTTCGTTACCGGTATGACTCATTGCAAGTGTTTGTGTGAAATGCTGCCACATCACTAATATGAACACACAAGCACCTGAATAATAGGTCTTTTTTATTAACAGACATCATGAAAATGTCAACAGTAACAAAATTTTTTAGTCCATTTAAAAAAAAAAAAAGTGGGTTGGATTGACAAGACTCCTCCCACATAATAACTTAATGAGGGAGAGGGTAAAAGGAGGGAGGTTGTGCTCCGATAGGTAAATGTAACCAATATTCCATCTTTCTGTGCCTAATTTACTCATCCAATGATTAAAGCAGTAAAATCTGGCTTTCAGCAACAGTTTCTGCCCGTTAAATCACGCTTTTTAGTTACTATTATGTCAAGGAAAGTGGAATATCGGACACATTTTACACAGTATTAAAATGGGGGCATGTCACAAAGCAGGATCAGAGTTAGCCAACAAGCCTTCCTAAATACTCTGAGACATCATTTCAGAGGCCGAAGAGAAAGAATATCTGACTGCGAGTACACTAAAGCTAGAGATTAAGTTTTTCTTTGTTCACTACCACACAAGCCACACCTACATTGTGTTTTAATAGCATTATTAAGTCAGCAGGCTAATTTAGTGATCCATATCATGGGACACCCCCCAAAAAACAGACTGGTAGGCAACACAAGCAAATAGAGAACAGAAGCAGACACAAAAAAAGTGAAGCACCATCAGAGAACATGATAGTGAATTAAAAGAGAGATAGAGAGAGGGGGGGGTGGGGAGTGGGGGTTATTTACAGAGGGGGGGGGGGGGTGGCTGTCAGTGTGTGCCTTTGTCAACAATACAGGTCACCATGAGTACATAGGGGTTTTTGCAAATCCAGCTGCTCCAAAGATAAAAGAAAAAAGGTTCCCTAAAGGAGTAGTGTGAGAGCACGGCTGTGTCCAGAAACACACTTCTGAGGCTGTGTGAATCTGAACGGACAGAGAGGATGTAAATAGGATAGAAAATGTCATCTTTGTCCTGCGGGCATGGCTGAACTCTGCTCTCAGTAATCTTTACCCTTACTTCCTTTCAGATAGACACAGGTGACAAGGGAGGAGGGACATGGACAGTGTTACTAGACAGGAGCCTTAATACACTGTACAGTAGTGTGTGTGTGTGCGTGCGTGTGTATGTTTGAATGTCTTGTATGTGCAGGTGTGTGTGAATGCGTCTCCTCTGTAATGTGTAAATTGTGTGTTCACGCGTGTCTCCCTTATGGCAGCAGCTGCATCTTAGGCCTCGCTCTCTCCGGCTGATGAGGTGTTCTGCACTTCCTCCTCCAGAATGGGCACGATCAGGTTGTCCTTGGACATCAGGTTGTACTTCATTACGAAGCGTGTGAACCGGTGACACAGGAACGTTTCATTCTGTACATACACACACGACATGACCAAAACAATGAAAATCTGCATCCTGTTTCTTCACCATTCTGCAGTCCTGTCATTACTTTTTTAAACAGCACTCGGTGTGTCAACTTTGCCGTTATTTCATTGTCACTGAGGTGAAAAACTGGCTGTAGTAGTTATGTGGGACTATTGTTCATAAGCATATATATTATAGTTGGTAAAGTAATAAACTTGGTAAGTTTTGTATTTTGAGGTGTAATTGTAGGATTTTAGGTCTCTATTCTGCATTTTTCCACAGACACCCACCTCATACTTATCAAATATCTGGCGGTGATGGAAGTAGGCATGAGAGAATATCCTATAGATGCGACGACAGACAGAACCCAGTTTGGCCACTGATGACTCCTTGATGCTCACCCTGGAAACAGAAATCAGACACCGTTAGATCCTGCTGCTAGACGATTCCTATTCAATGTAAAGCCAAAGTTGTTTAAATGCCCAGTGGCTGATGACTGACCTGCTGGGGAAGTATTTGTTGCTATTGAGAAGACAGGCAGCTCCGTCCAGCGTGTGCCTGGTATAATCAATGGCAGGGCACTACAGATGAAGCAGCAACAAAAGATAAACAAAGAAGACACATAGATTAGAATTATGTTTTGCCTCGCATGAAGCTCAGGGATTCATATATATGAAAGTTGTCCATACAGGTAATAATCAATACTGTGAAAACCAGTCTTGACTCACCTCTTTGGGTGTCTTGTGGGCAGCACATAAAAAGATCCACTGCTCTGTGGCTGTCATCTGGGTGCAAGTGTCTGGATGGCACTCACTCTGGGGGAAGAAAGACCAGCATCAGTATTGCTGATACAAAGTAAACATTCCTAACAAGGACAGATCCATCTGTACATCTGTCTCTTCAAACAGTATCCGTTAGTGGTGACGTTCTGACAAGATCTACGTCTGCTGTCTGTACCACCAAAGGAGCCTGTTTGCTATAAACAGCTGGAGGAAACATCAGGATCTAGGACAACTTTTGATGTGTAGCTACATAAGATCCAGATGAAAATCCATTTACAGAATGAGACAACAGAATAAATATTATCATTTTGAAGCTGCAGCAATAATAGCTGGCCCATCGGGTTCTGAAATAAAGATCTGACAACTATATCTTGAATAGGAAATTTAATTCTGTCATTGAACTAACATTAGATGTATTAGAAACTGCCCATCCCAGATCTTTGCATTTGGTACAGACACAAGATTGAGACTGTGTCCTCATATCAAAGCAACATCGAGTTTTGAAACATTTTTGATCTGTATGTCTGTGAGCAGAGCACACTTACCTGCAGTTTGACTGCTAGTCCATTGAGCTCCAGGCAGAATTGCCTACAAATAAGACAGAACAGGAGCACAGTCAGAATTAAAAAAAAAAACATGAGCATGAGTGAGTAATCTTGGCAGATTCAACCATGATTTGTACTTGAGCAAACAAATGATCAAACGTTTATTTTTTTTAACACATACCTGAGGTGCTCATACTTCCACACCCCCTCATCCTGACCCTCTGGAGGCTCCAGGATTTTGTCGATGTTGGAGCAATCTGACCGAATGTTCTGCTGTATGTACTGTAACAGAGCATCACACATGCACTTTTAGTAGGCGCTCACACAGCCACAGCAACACCATCTCCATTACCTTAATGTGGCCATGATTAACTGTTAATCAACAATACCTATAATAATAGTAATGATTCTAGTTTCCAGCAAAGATCAAGTTTCAAAACACCATAGCATGTGGGCCACACTACCAGCAAGAGTTGTTTTTATGATCTGTGTTATGACACTATGTCTGAGATTTTGAATGTGAAACTGTAATACTGCGGCATAGTCTGAATGTAACTCCATCATATCACCCACAACCACTCTGTTAGATTAAGGGACGGGTTCACAGTTTTTCAAGTGTGTCTTAAAACAACAGTCAGGTGCCCATATGAACAGTGAAAGAGGTTTTCCTCGCTGTAATCATTCCTCCTGTTCATACTGGCTATTAAAAGATCCCCTTCAAATGACTTTCAATGTAAGTGATGGGGGCTAAAATCCACAGTGTGTCCACACAGTCATGTAGTGCAAAAATGTATGACAGAGCTATTTTCTCTCTATTTTTTAATTATTATTTGTCAGACGTGATGCTGACTGACACCCCTCTTCATTTAAAAGTGTCAAACCCGCTACAAAAAAAAAAACTGAGGAAATCTACGCTAAAAGCTAAATTAAAGCAGAGCAATACCAAACTATAAGCCTCATTTTACCAATGTTGTTTTGTGATTATTATTTTTTATGGCTCAGTGCGATCACTCAATGTGAAAGATTATTTAATGCCATTCACTTCTTCATGCTGATGTCTGAGTGTACTGTGTATTGAAGCACTTTCTTTGATTAAAAATAGCACAATGTTGTGTTGCAAATTCATTGATATATATTCATTTCATTCAATGTATGATTAAATTTTGAACACTTCCTTATTGAATTGTTGAAATTTCATTAATCTACCACATGATTAGGACACTGTTACTGGTGACAAAATGTAGGCTACTTAAATTGTATAACACAATTCAGGAAAATTAAAACAGAAAACACAGAATATGGAAAAAAAATAAAACAGAATCTGGAAAAAATTACAAAAGATTTCGGAAGACCATAGTTTAAAAACTATTTCAATGTTCATTCATTTGTTCATTCAATGTCATTTCATCCATGTTGCCCAACTCTAACTCCCCGCAGAGATGCATGCAGTTAGTAGTAATCCGGTTCAGTTTCCACCACCATGCCACTTCTGACCAGCTGAAAAGGGTGGGGAACACTGACTGACTGACATACACACACACACAGACCATGACAACACACCTGTTGGACAGCCAGGGTGCTGTCCATCTCCTCAAACGATTCATCCGGCCAGTTGTAGAAATCCTACACATGGAGGAAGGACACATTTAGTCCACAAAGCTGCCACTGTAACATAACTTGACAAATGTTGCATAGCTGTCATCTGACGTCAACTAACACGAATCAATCAAGCCATGATACGACTCATGACTAACTTGAATGGAGGAACATTATATAACTGTTAAATGTTTGCTAACTGAAGTTTGGTTTGATATTTGGTGACTCCGACTCTTTATCTGTCTAACGTTACATTAACTTATTCAATCCTCGAAGCTAAGCTCGCTAGTTAGATAACGTCAGACGGGATGCGACTGCTTCCTGCAACACATTCAACGGTTGTTTGTTTGAGAATCGTATGCAAACTCCATTCACCAGATAGTCTATATAAGATTACTTGAGGAGTAATTATTGTCACACGAAGTTCCGAGACGTGAAGCAACACCCCTTGGGGGTCGTTTAAGTTAACGCTACTCCAGGAACTAGACGGGGCGGCAGCTAACGTTTAGCTAGCTGGCTATTTCCAGGTCAGGCCCTTCCTATATGTTGTCTGCGGCCAAGTTAATCATCAAAAGACGTGCAGTAAAACGACATGGTTCAAATGAAACAGCGTCGCGAAGTCGTGGGTCTTCATTTCCAATAACATTGTCCAACTCCCGCCGGGTGGAAACCCACCTTTGCCTTGGTTCCAGGCCGATTCCTCCTGAGAACTGCAGTACCCTCCGCCATGACCATCGCGACAGAATGCCCGGATGTTCGTCAGCAGCTGTGACGTAGCAGCGGATTCGGATATGATCCGTAGGCGCTGCCTATTCAAATCACGTACTTGAGTAAAAGTATACCACAATGTAAAACTACTGCATTCAAAGTCTCACTTAAGTTGAATGAGGACGATCGAAATAAAGCCATAAACTCAATTACCTCTGTTTTTATCCGTAACGTCAAACAAAGTTTAACCTTTACATACTGTTCATACGACCCTCCGCAGTATGACCGGGCTCAATATCCCTTTGTAGTTAGTCCCTTTACCAAATTTTGAACCACAAATGTATTTTGCATCCACATATATCTCATCAGTCATTAATAAATGGGTGATTGTATATGTAGGCTAATGTTTCAGACAGCAGAGTGCTTTCTAATGATGTCACATATATAATAACATATCGGTCAGAGGGCTCAAACCACTACTTTTACTTTAATATTTTACGTACATTTTGCTGCCAATACTTATGTACTTTTACTAAAGTAGAATTTTTCATGCAAGACTTTTACTTGTAATGGAGTATTTTTACATTGCTGTACTGGTACTTTTACTTAAGTAAAGGGACCTGAATACTTCTTCCACCACTGCCTAAATATATCATATAAAAATATTGTATGTAAAATATTAATATGTCAGATGTGGAGTAAAAAGTACAATATTTGCCCTTGAAATGCACTGCAGTAGAATAAAGTAGCAGAAAATGTAAATATTCATGTAAAAAATTACAAGTACCTCCAAATTGTACTTAAACACAGTATCTGATTGTTGTTCCATTAGTTACATACAGGTAACTAAGTACATTCACTCAAGTACTGTATTTAAACATTTTGAGTTACTTGTACTTTACTTTGGTATTTACATTGGAGGATGGGTTCACAATTTTTCAAAATTCAAGTCTGTCTCAAAACAACAGTCAGGTGCCCGAATGAACATTGAAACAGTTTTTCTCACTGTAATCATTCTTCCCGTTCATACCGGCTATTAAAAGATCCCCATCAAATGTGTTTTCAATGTAAGTGATGGGGGACAAAATCCACAATGTGTCCACATAGTCATTTTGTGCAAAAATGCATTTTAAAGTTCTAAAGCTTATATGAGGCTTCAGCAGTCTGAGTTAGTCATATCAAGTGGATATCTGCCACATTTACAGTCTTTTTAGCATCACATTCCCTCTTTGTGTTGCCAAAAGAGGGACTTTGGCATTAAAAAGACTAACTTTGAAAGATATTGACTTAAATTAACTATTTTGGATGGCTGAAGCTTCATATTAACATAAAATAAACTTGAATAATTTTTTGCACATTTTGAGGGCTTTGAATTTTGTCCTCCATCACTTTATAAGCATATTTAAGGAATTGTTACAATGTTCACCTGTTTGGGCACATGAATATTGTTTTAAGACATACTTGAAAAATTATGAGCCTATCCTTTAAAGCTACTATACACATAAGTAATTGTGTCATTTATTGATGTAATTATAGTTTTTCAACTCATCTGACTTAATTGATTTTGGTCAGTGCAGAGAAATATTTGTACTTTTTACTCCACAACATATTGTACAATTATAGTTACTGGTCAAATGGCAGATAAAGGCTTTATGAACAAAACATAATTCATAAAATTATAAAACATGATAAGGTATTTTATATTAAACTACTACTAATAGCCAAGGCTGGATTAACAATGGGGCAAAGCAGGCCACTGTCCAGAACTCAAGACCCCAAGAAACCGAAACGTCCAACTCCCCTGCTTATCAGTTGATATTTGGCCGTTGATCAATAAAAGATCTGTTGAGAATTTATACCACTAATACATCAACTAAGGTGGGTCCTGTATTATCAACTTATCTTGAGCCCTTAACTTGTAGAATGTGTCAAAATCTAGTTTTATTAATTTAGTTTATATTAGAATTATAGTGCTGAATATAATGTATTAAATGAAAATTACTGAAACCCTGACACAAGTAGTATTATTACAGCTTGGGGATACTAGTTGGTTTCTGTATCTGGGCAAATAATGAAGCTTCCATGTTTGTCCTGCAGTGTGCATTGTACTTAATGGGAAATTTGGAGGCAACAGCTACATACACATACAGTTGGTAGTTGGTAGTTGGATGTGGGTCTATAGGGACCCAAAAGTACATTCTTGCCTCAGGCCTCCAGGTCAAGTCTGCCATGACAGTAGCAAATAGTTGAAATTAGCTCCTCCTTAACCAGCTGTAACATAAAATGCTGCTTAAAGATAAATGCATCAGTAATAATACAATTATAATATAAAAAAGGGCATGTTTACTTTTGATACATTTAGCTGAACACAAAATCATATTGTCACTCAAATTTTGACTTGATCTTATAGTACACATTTATCTGTATGCCAGTCATAAGACCTTTTTTAATTTAGAAAGATCAACTGAGATCATGTGGCTTTGTCTTGCACTAAATCGGCTGATCACACATGGAAAGTCTTTTCCATTTCTATTTGTGAGATTTATTCCATCCCAAATATACATGCATACCAAAGCAACCTAAGATAAGGACAAAAGCTCTGGAAAAATCTGGTAAGTGAACCTTGATTTTGGTGTACTTTAACAGAAAAAAAGTTAACTGCTTTCAAGGACAGTATTTCATGAGACAGAAAGTCAACAGCTCGCCTTTATTATTATAACAAAATGTGATTAGAATTATTTACAATTGCAACAACATAGAAAAAAGAAAAACAGACATGAATGACGCAACTTAATTTCTTCTCTCTGGGTATGACAAGGACTTCAGTTCTATAACAACAAAGAAAGACGGCTCATTCGACGTATTTTCCAAGGATATCTCCGTCACGGAACAGGAAATAGTCCTGGAGGACAGAATAAGAAAACATGAAATTGACCCAGTATGACAGGAAACATCCTTGAAAGATCCCTTTAAAAATTACACTGTACCGCACCTTATCCTCCAGAACGACTTTAGTTCCACCGTACTCTGGTAAGAGGACCTTCTCTCCAACCTTCACACTGAGTGGCTGTACATTTCCTTTCTGGGAAAAAAAAACATCAGGCAAAGAGTTACTCAACCACCCTGAGAGCCAAATCGCAACTATAAAAACACCACATTCCTTGTGGTATCTCCGCCCTCACAGTTGGGTAATTACCTGATTGACAGAGCCAGGTCCCACTGCCACTACTGTGGCCTGCAGCACCTTGCCTTGAGACTTCTCTGGCAGCATGATGCCACCTTTCGTTACCGTCTCTGCTGTAAGGCGCTCCACCAGCACCCGGTCAAACAGTGGCAGGAATTTTCTGAAGGCCTGTGAGTGACCACAAAGAGAGAAAATGAGCCCATAACATCACTATCAAATAACATTTGACTTGTGAAACACAACTGAATAAAGCCTTGATATTTGCTATAACAGCCCCCTTCATGGCCACTAGGGGGCTGTCTCGAGTCATAGATAGAGCATGTGTTACACAAAAAGTAAAGACCCCAACCCCCACTGACTTTATTGTAGGTTTTGCAACGTCTGCAATCACACATTGATACCAAATAATCTCTATATAACTTGGTGCAGCACGATACCACCAAGTAAACTCTTATCTTGTTCAACTACACTTAAAAATGCATGAACTCAGGGTTTAGTTAAAATGTCATTAAATTTAAAAATCTTCTGGTTAAAATGCAGGAATGATTAATCAACACTTGTGCTGCTCTGCAGGGAGAGGAGGAGGAGAGCACAAAGGCAGAGGAGGGAGGCAAGGCTACATTTAGCTTAAGTAAAGACAGCGTCCAAAGAATAAATGAGCAGCTCCTTCACAGAGACAGCCTTTGTGAAGTCAATTATTGCTCTGCTGAGTGTAATGAAAGTCAACTTTTCTTAATTATGTCCAAAATTTCAGGAAATGTCTGAAGGTACAAACTGCACATGAATGAAGCAGCTTTGTAAGATTTCAAACACCAGCTGCTGACAGTTTGATAACGGCAGATGATTCAAGTGACCTTGGGTGAAGGTTGTTTGGGAAAGAGGTGGTGGAAGTGGAAGGAGGGCGGGGAGAAGGATAGATCCCAGTTTGTTAACTGGCCAGAGGAGGTGGGGTTACTGCACTTTTTCATTGTGACTGTTTACCTTGAGGCTGGGAAGGACACCTCACTGATAAAATACATTGATGATAACATAAAGGCATCTTGGAATTTGAGGGAATTTCAGTCAGAGTTGCAAAATCTGATCACAAACAAACACTATGCTGTGATAACAGCTTTGACTGACGATGAAACGTTACAAGATAACATTCCATCCAGTTTGTCCAGTGTTCCAGAGGGGTCTCTGATTGGTTACTACTTTATGAGGTGGTAGGAGAAGCTGCATAAGATGGTTATGATTAACCTCACCTTTAATGACTGTTCAGACCATGTAACAATGTCATATGAATGAACTGTTAACGTTATACTGCAGTGTTTCTAATATTTTGTCCACCTCATTCAGAACAATGAAGGTTAACACCTCTCACTATGATGCAATACAGCTCAACAGCCTCCAGAATGACCATAAAGTTAAATCAGTTTCAACAAAAACTGAACATGTGCGGTAGTTTTACTAAGTGTAACCTAGTAAATCGGCCACTCTGGGGTGTAATTAATACTCTCTGCATTCTAGTAGTACTTCTAGTAGTATCACTGTGAATGAATGAATGAATGAATGAATGAATGAATGAATGAACGAACATAGAGTCATAGTATAGATAACTGGCACAAAAGACTGCACTTCTGCTGCTATGTAAAATGAGTTTTGCTCTGACCTGACATGCTGGGCATGGATAGCATGGATAGGGCATAAGGTCAGAGTCTACGTTACGGAAGCCGCAAATGACTAAAACGAGCAAGTAATTCATCTTTTTCCATTGACCAAGGGCGTGACTAGTGCAATATAGCAGATGAATCTGACCAACAGGTAACATTTAAAACTGTGACACGGGATCACGAGTCTGCCTATGAGATGCCTGACTTCAGTCATGCACACGCTGCAGCTGCAGTGATGAATGTCAGGATCGGTTAGCTGATTCTCAGCTGATCTGACGGATCTCTGATGTCCGTTTCAGAATAGAAAAAAACAATTTATACTCATTCATTAGTAGAAGCCAGACATATATCTGTGAGCTGACAGTGGGTTCGTAACTGCACCTGCAGGGTTAACGTTAATGCTGCTAAAGCTCATTGATCACTACACTCATCATTCATTTGTCTAGATAAATATGCCTAAATGTTTCCTTCTCACCTGGCCTCTAAACTGTGTGACCTTGTGAATGTAAAGGCAGCTAACATTACATTAGCTGCTACCGATAACTTAGCCAGGTCAGATGCTAACCAGCCATATGTAGCTTGATAAATCATTCGGAAGATCCTCTCTCATTTTCTCTACAAATGCCTTTTTTTGGGACAAAGTCTCTTACCATTTCGTAATGTGTGAGGAGGTCTGAGAGACGGCTTGGAGCTGCACCCCGGTTTCTTCGTGAGCGTGGATGTGACACACTTGAAGGGGAATCTCTCCACGTGAGGAAATATCCAGAACCCTCCTGCGCAAGTGCGCATGCGCATTACGTGTCCCAAAACTTGCTGGGCAATTCTTTTAACTAATAGAACGTTCTAGAACGCCCGACGCGAAGAGCAAAAACACTACTTTGTGTTTTTTCAGAATTCTAATGTTAATTTAGTGGTTTGTCTCATTTTAGAAACATTTCCACATAGAGCAATATTGCACAACGTCAACTTTGACCTTTATTTTTTTCCTCCAATGGCACAGGCGAAAATTCTGGAATCGTCAGCCCGGGAACGAGCGTAGACTCATTTTATGAATAAATGTCTCAAACACGATGACTTGTACACTCACTTTACCACTCTGTTATATTAATAATTATAATTCTGAGTAACACATGAGTTGTTTTCATTAAAAATATGAATATAAAACCCATTATCTACACTAGTTTTAACGTTATTCATAGTCCGGGGCGTGCCGGTAAATTACCCGGATGTGATTGGCCATGTGCAGTCCCCTCTCTTCTGCTCAATTGCACCATACTGCTGTCCTCTCCTCCAGTCGTTATATCATTCCGTCTCGCAGACGTGTACCTTGTAGAAACTACAAGCCCTCTTACCTCACAAGTAAGTGCTGACAATTTCTAATGTGTTTAAAGCTACGTAGCAAATATTACAGGCTGTATACTTTTGACCAACGCTGGCCTTTTTACGTGTAACGGTGTGTTAGCCAAGAGGTGACATTTTTCAGGGAACGCTAGCTTCAAAGTGCTTCTAGCGTGATTGTACTTCTCAACTGCAAGGGCATGCATGCTGAAATGTTACAACGGACTTTAATTAGCTGGCCAACTATCTTTGCAGCGGCCTAAATGTTCTTAATTTAGACGGACACTGAATTTTATTCATTCAGGGGTGTCGTGTCTCGGGTCTGACTGGTGAAATCTTAAATTTCTATATTGAAGTCCTGTTCTACTGGAGTGCTGCGAACAACTTAAATTATGATTCAGGAAGAGTCTTTATTAATCACGGTGCGCCTTAAATTACACTAGTGTCGAGCAGTTCTTGGTCAGAGGGTGGCTCACAGTGTGATGGGGAGGCAGTTCCTGCACATGCTTTTCACAATTTGACCTTGTGACGCACGACCTGAAGAGGACACGTGGGTTTAACAGGAACAGCTTTTGAGATATATTTTATAACCCAGTCACGATCAATTTTAATGTAAATTATGAATCTGGTTCTTCATTATGAATTCAATGAATAGAACAGTGGGCGGGTAGCTAGACGCAGTGGTCGTTTTTCTTCAGGGGGTTAATTGGGACATGGACACAGGCATTCAAACGTTTAATATCAATATGTGGAAGTAATTGCTGGAGCGATTAGTCAAACAATTTCTATGATCAATTAAACATTTTAAGACATTTATTAAGCAAAAATGCCAACAAAAACATTTACTAGTTGCAGCCTCTCAAATGCAAGAATCTGCTGATTTTCTCTGTTTTTACATCATTGTCTTTGTGTCTGAACTGTCGAATGGACAAAACAAGCAGTTTGAAGATGTCTCCTTCGGTTCTGATAAATTATGATGGGCATTTTCTGACAATTTATTGATCAGAATTAATCCTATGATTGAAAAGATGATGGACAAATACATAAAGAAGGTAGTTGCTGGCCCAATGGGATTGAATATACTTGGATAGTTGTGGTCAACCAAATTAGAAAGTAGCATTCAAAACCAAAGTTAAGTTATATATTAATATTAATCTATTATGGTGGTTTGGAAGCATATCTATCCCTTGAAACAGATGCAAATTGAAGGTTTGCTGTGACATGTTTTCCCGGTTTAAGAGCACTTTTTTTATGTTGGTGTATGTCAGTCAGATAATCCTGAGAATGTTTTACTAGCTGATAAGTAGTTCATTCATTGACTGGTGGTGCTGCATACCACCAGTGACCACTAGGGGCAGAGTTAACCTTTGTAACACATCATCTGTCCTCCTGGGGTGGTGTGGGGTGATGAATGGACATGGAGAATAATTATTCAGGTGTACTTTGGTTGCATTCATCGCATGGCAAACACATCTATTTTCAGTGCACATAAATATCATGTGACATGAACTTCCAGCCCTTTCAAAGAGCTCCGGTACATCTCAGTGATCATTAATAGGGTGGGATGTGGTCTCAGATATGTTGCCTTAATTACACCCTTTGTCTTTTCCTCCTATAGAGATGTTTCGTTTACCAACAGTCATGAAGCAGGTGAGGCCTGTTTGCAGGGCACTGGCTCCTCACCTCACACGAGCCTACGCTAAAGATGTGAAGTTTGGACCTGATGCTCGTGCCCTCATGCTGCAGGGAGTGGATCTGCTGGCTGACACTGTGGCTGTCACCATGGGCCCAAAGGTAATGAGAGGGCTTGTTGTGAATCCTCTGGCTGGATTTTTACTCATAGTTTCTTATTTGGGATTTATCAAATATGTAATTTGGACCTCACTGGCCACACTGTAAACCCCTTTATCTCAACAATGTCTATCTCTATTCCAGGGTCGCACTGTTATCATCGAGCAGAGCTGGGGAAGCCCTAAGGTCACCAAGGACGGCGTGACGGTGGCCAAGAGCATCGACCTGAAGGACAAGTACAAGAACATCGGTGCCAAGCTGGTGCAGGATGTGGCCAACAACACCAACGAGGAGGCTGGTGACGGCACCACCACTGCCACAGTGCTGGCTCGTGCCATTGCCAAGGAGGGCTTTGACACCATCAGTAAAGGTGCTAATCCTGTGGAGATCCGCCGTGGTGTCATGATGGCCGTAGAAACCGTTATCAATGAGCTGAAAAAGCTCTCCAAGCCAGTCACAACCCCTGAGGAAATCGCACAGGTAAACATTCTTAGAAATTATATTTAGTTGTGTAACATCTTAAATCTGTAATGTGTATATAAACAAAAAGCAAGACTTTAATAGTGTCGTTTATATTTCAGGTTGCTACAATCTCAGCCAATGGAGATGAGGAGATTGGTAACATCATTTCCAATGCCATGAAGAAAGTTGGTCGCAAGGGAGTCATCACTGTCAAGGTTAGTTTCAATGTTTCATTCATGTATAAAAAGATGTCCGCACTGCTCTAATGATCGCTTAATCAGGTAAAACCTGTAAATATGTTGTTCTGTAATGTGACGTAATTTGTCATGCCTTTTGTTTCAGGACGGGAAGACTCTGCACGATGAGCTGGAGATCATTGAGGGTATGAAGTTTGACCGTGGTTACATCTCCCCATACTTCATCAACACCGCCAAGGGTAAGGGTCATATTGGCTTCTTGTGTAACTTAAGCTGTGCTTTATAATTTGCTACACTAGAGATGAAGTTGAGCGTGTCTGTTCAACACTCCCTGCCCTCCTCATTCTTGACTACAAAGAAATACTGTATAAATGTATTCTCTCCATTATCTTTGTTTCTATTAGGCCAGAAATGTGAGTTCCAGGATGCCTACCTGCTACTGAGTGAGAAGAAGATCTCCAGTGTGCAGAGCATTGTGCCAGCCCTGGAGATTGCCAACCAGCACCGCAAACCACTGGTCATTGTGGCTGAGGATGTGGATGGAGAGGCCCTCAGCACCTTGGTTCTCAACAGGTACTTTGTTTGTTTGTTGTTAGCTCTAAATAAATAGCTGTTAGTCTGAAAAGATTAACCAAATGAGAGAATTGTTTACATAGGAAAATGTATTTGAATGAGTTGAAAGGTTGTGAATATTCAATGACTTCATTCACAGGCTCAAGGTTGGACTGCAGGTGGTAGCAGTCAAAGCTCCAGGCTTTGGAGACAACAGGAAGAATCAGCTGAAGGATATGGCCATCGCCACCGGAGGCACTGTAAGTTCACTCTTCATTCTCAAGTAGCTGACAGTTGCTATGCTAAATTGTATGAACCACTAAGTTTGAATATAAAAGAAGACATGCAGACTCTTTTTCTTTTTCTGTTTTCCAGGTGTTTGGAGATGAGGCTTTGGGCATTGCTCTTGAAGACATCCAGGCTCATGACTTCGGCAAGGTTGGTGAGGCACAGATAACTAAAGATGACACCTTGCTGCTGAAAGGAGGCGGCAACCCAGCTGACCTGGAGAAACGGGCAGCAGAGATTGTTGAGCAGCTGGAGAACACCACCAGTGACTATGAGAAAGAGAAACTCAACGAGAGGCTGGCCAAGCTGTCTGACGGAGTGGCTGTGCTCAAGGTGTGTGTCTCAAATACAAGCGCAGACATATCTGTTTTGAAGACAGTACTGATAAGTTACAGTTTTCCTCCAGGAAAATAAAATTTTACACCCATGCTCTGTTTCAGATTGGAGGAACAAGTGATGTGGAGGTGAACGAGAAGAAGGACCGTGTGACAGATGCTCTGAATGCCACACGGGCAGCTGTGGAGGAGGGCATCGTACCCGGTGGAGGCTGTGCTCTGCTGCGCTGCATCCCCTCCTTGGATACCATCAAACCTGCCAATGCCGACCAGAAGATGGGTTAGTAAAACAAAAAGGCTCAGATGTACTGAAACTGTATTACTTAATGATAGTTTTACCTTTTTAAAAACATCTCTGACACACAAGACCTGAATAGTTTACTGTGGCTGAAGATCCAACTATAGAGAAATGTTGACTGGTTTGTCAGCTTGCACCTGCAAAATGGCAAAAAGACTTGTTGCATTAGCAGTAGTCTCTTTGAACCAGCCAGTGCATTTGAAACAACTTATCTCACTCCATGTTTGACCTTTTTCACACAATGAAAAGCATTAACCCACCACAACTGATGGCTGACTGTGTTTTTACGGATTTAAACAAGCAGCCATATTTGTGACATTTCAGGATTTGTTTAGAGAGGAACAGATTCATTATTGTACATCTAATTTCCTCTCATCTCCTCCTCGTTCCCAACAGGTGTGGAAATCATCAGACGGGCACTCCGTATCCCCTCCATGACCATCGCTAAGAACGCAGGTGTGGAAGGTTCGCTAGTAGTGGAGAAGATCCTGCAGGGACCAGCCGAGGTCGGCTACGATGCCATGCAGGGAGAGTACGTCAACATGGTGGAGAGGGGCATCATTGACCCCACCAAGGTACAGTGCTCATTCATTGTCAAAGTGTAGTGTTGCTGAACAAAACCTTGATTATTCATACGGTAAACCACATGGCTTCACAAGACATAAGAAAGACACAGAAGACATAAGAGGCAGACTTAGAAAGTGTTACCTGTGTTCTACAGACTGTCCACTCACATACTGATTCTTAATATGCATCTGAGTTTAAAAACCTGACCTCGGTCAATACTGCCACTCAGTGGTGAAGAATGATTTTAACATGGAAAGTAATATTAGTTTTCTTTCCATTGTAGCATACATCATTTTTCGATTAGGGACAATACATGCAAATATGTACTTGCAACAATTGAAGGATAATTGGCAGTTGGCCTGTGATATTATTAGGAAGAGGAAATCATGTTCAAATAGTATTAGACAATGTAGCGCTGAGGATTATGCTTTTAAAGAAAGAACACAACATATTAATATATGTGTATATATAAAAGAATTCCGATTATTTCAATTTTACTCAACTCAGCATTGATTTGGTCATGCAGTGTAGGTACAGATGTAAAACCAAAACAGTGAGTTGATTCATTTGATTGTCAATCACTGGTAGCAGCTTTTCAGATGTGACTTCATATAACTGTAAATTGAATATCTTTCAGTTTTGGACTTCTGGTCAGACAAAACAAACAATATGAACATGTCACCTTGGGCTCTGAGAACTTGTGTTGGTTATGTTTCACTATTTTACAGACTAAAAGATGAATTTATTTGATCTAAAAAAAAAATTTAATTGAGGAAAATATAATCACTTTCAGTCCTAATCATATGCAAACCTGACTGCAGCCTTACTACATGTGTGTGTGTGTAAGTGTTGCTCTTAGCATATGCTTTAATTAGTCACCACAATCAGTGGAAGATGATCTGAGTCAGATGAGGCACACTTAGAATGACATACCATTTACTAAACATAGTATAGTCACATGGTATTGTGTTGAGTGAGTCGCCATGCAGAACATGGATATGTTGTAACCTCCTGTTGCTTCTCCAGGTGGTGAGGACAGCACTGCTGGACGCAGCAGGAGTAGCCTCCCTGCTCTCCACTGCCGAGGCTGTCGTCACAGAGATACCCAAGGAGGAGAAGGATATGCCAGGAGGCGGCATGGGAGGCATGGGAGGCATGGGCGGTATGGGTGGCATGGGAGGCGGCATGGGTTTCTAAGCCAAGCTTCCTGACTTGCTGTACAGACTAATCAGCAGAGTGGTGCTGGGGGTGGCTGTGGAACAAAAGAACCCTCCAAGAACCTGCACCCACTTCCACCAAAAATCTGCCCACACTGACTGACTGACCATGAGTATGTTGGAGCCCCACTACTTCACATGATTCTGCCTCCTGCTTCATTGTCCCGGAGGAGCCAGCATCACCTGACTCTGTGCTTCTGTCCCATTCATCCAGTCTGCCCAGAAACTGGGGATGTGAGCCCAAACAAGCCCAGTTACTACATGAGAACCCTCTATACAGCTCTATTTTACTCCCATGACTCTGTTCAATGAAACATTGACATGCGCACAAAGCTCGTAGTTCATAATGTAAAAAGTGCTCAACAGAAAGAAAAGTGCTTATACAGGTGATGCCATTTTGATCTCTGTAAGAGGTAGTTAAGTGATTAAAAATGGTCAATGAAGAAACTTCACAGAAACTAACATAGTAGACATGATTATAATCTATATTACTGCAAAGAGAGCAGACCTTGAACGAGAGAAGATGCCTAGGCAGGAATGTGTCACTGTCCTTTATTTTTGTTGTAGTATTTTGTTAATTCATGTTTTGGTTTTTTATATATCTGTCTTGGTTTTGCCCAGCTAAAATAGTGGGTTAAAGCCTGTCATTTGATTTAATTAAAACAATTTTCTTACAGAACTTGAGCATTTTCTGTGACTTTGTCTCTGAAGTGACGTTTCATTATATTTACCTGGTGATGGGTGAAAAAAGATCCCTTTGAGTTCCCTGTTACTTCTCCTACCTTGTACCTGACCATGATTGGATGAAGAGTGCCTAAAGTGTCACCAGGGGCCTGGTGAAAACAATGTGAAATTTTTAAATAATGTTTACTGATGTCTGCTGCTCTGGTACTGGGAGACTATAATGTATGCAGCATTTTGAGTTTTTCATCTGACTGTCATCCTTCGCATTAATGATGGTCATAGGATCAGCTGAACACTGATTTCACAGTATAATGTGAGAGGGGGGGCAGTCTGACAGGGGAGCAAGATGGGACTCAAGTTACAGAGCAGTTACGAAGTCTAAATATGACAACATGGTGCCCTTGTGCAGTTAAACATTGACCTTGTGTGACGCAGCTTACACGTCTCCATACGCTCTGCTTTAAGTAAGCAAGTACAAAAAAACTACATACATAAAACGCAGGTGGTGTTTTGTTTTCAATATATTATTTCTTTGCAAAATAACATAGCAGTGATCATTCGACTTCTGTTTTGTACTATGTAGACATTGATTAATTGTGATTTCTTTTATTTAATAAACAAATTGTTCTGTGTTGGTTACTCGAGTTCTTTGTAAACAACTTTTTTCCACTGTGTTGCTCAGTGAGTACTAGTATGTGATCATCAGTCTGTCACATAACCATTGAAATAGTACAGGAGTGGATGTTTTTTTCCAAACATTTTTCATTAGCTGAGGTTCAAAGTTCATTAAGGCCGTTTACTAGCTGCTCTGGGGCTTTCATATCACATGATCTTCACATGAGCTGTCAGGGGAATTGCAGATGTTCAAATTTCCACTTTTCCATCCATGTTGGCATAAAAGCTTCAGGTTCAAAGTTCATTCTTGAACTTGGAAACTGGTTGAAAAAAAAAAATCTCACTGGAGCTTTTAATCACATCACATAATCCTCATGAGCAAGTGAAAAATGTAGACTCCAACTGCTGATGAAGATTATGTCAGCTCCTGAAAAACTACTAAATGGACCTTGTGGTGTGATTGGTTGCTCAAGTATTCAATAGGTGTAATGAAGGCCAAGAGCTTGTGCTGTATGTCCAGCTGACTGACAGTTACACCTGTCCTGCTTCATTCATGGTTCTCTTCTGGACATGTCGTCTTTCACAACATCTGGAAATCTATTAAAGATGGCTCTTATGTGTTCGCATGACATGTCAAATATGATTTAACACAAAATTTACTATTAATACCATGTTATTTTAGAAATGCCCCAGTGACCCATTTCTCTGTGGACATCCCCCAAACTATTATTATATTTGACTTTTCTTCAACAAGAAAAACCTTAAGAGTTGAAATTAAACTTTGCCCTTTGCCACCAGTAACATTTCTAGACCTCATGACTGCCTGTTCAAATGCAGCCATGCTTCATACCAGCAGATCTATTCTTACCGCTCACATGATGACCATATTTCTGTCCAGCCAAGGGGCCATGAACCAGCGTTAATGAATAAAACAAAATAGGCTTTTTTTATTTTTTTTGAAAAAATAGTTTATAAATCATGCAGTCAGTACATCTTTTCTGAAATTATTCAACACAAACATTTACACAAAAAAAAACAAACAAACTTTCCCCCATCCCATCAAACATACAAACACATTTTCATTTCTTTAAAAGCGACGTATATAGATAGGTCTTTCTTGTGTGATATTTACACTTGTTCTTAAACTAAGTAATAAATATGATAAAATGAGTATAATGCTTAAAAATAATGATAAATATGTAGCCAGTTGGCAGAGAGGCACTGTGTGAGTGTTGTGGCTTTGACAGTTGGAATTGTGACGGTCTCAGGGTGGCAGATACCTCGCTGAAACAGCATCCTGACTGACAGGACAGGGTCAAGGTGTGTGACCTGTCCTCTGCCGAGCCAGCTGGGCCCTTATATTGATGGTGGGTATAGTTACTTGCTTAGCTGCATTTAAAAATAACACTTATACTGCTGATATTGCACACTTAAGAAAACTCCGCTGTATAATTTAGCTACTCTTTTGTCCAGCATCGCTCCCATAATAATGACGGGAGCATAGTGTATGTAACATTCAGAAGAAATAAAAACAGACAACATCCCTTATAGAGAAATAGAGAAAAATAAAAGCTCAGCACCTTTTGAACGGTGCGTGTATTCCTGATAATATACAGTACGTTTAGTACATCTGTCTGCAGTCATTTTTCACATCCTCTTACACAACCTCTTTATACAAAACATGTGACTGAAACTTAAAAACATGATTCCAGTGACAGTGTCTAACCTGCGCCTGCCATTTATTCTTACAAAATACAGTATGTGGTGCTGTTGTATTAGCCAAATTTCCTTTTAGAGTTTAGGTATTAATCTCTGCTTTGTGCCCTTTTTACTGAAGTGATCACATCTATTTGGACCCTGGTCTTAGTTGGTAGTGCAGGTCGGGTTATCATCACATACTCTGTACCCAACGAAAGCATTGTTACCCTCTCTCTAACCTCTGCCCTACTGTGGGACCAGCACTAGCTGTAACACTATCCATAAGCAACTGTGAAGTATAACCACATTGTTCCTACATCAGGAACCTTTAAGAAATTGTTTCAGTTTTGAAATTACTTCTTGTTTTCATTTCTATTCTACTTAAATCACACATTTTAGGAAATGTGTCATAACAAACAAGCTTTGCTCATTAGTATGCTGCACTGCTATAACCACTGCTTAGTATTCAAGGTTAAAAGATGGCCGTGGTCTCTCTAATGACACCACGGTGGATGAGCAGTTAACTGTCACACAGACAGCTCTGTGTCATCCTCACTGACTACATTATAGGATTTCAGTCTTAATCAACACGCTGCAACATCCTGTAGCCTCACCTGAACTCCTGCACACGTCTGCTAAAAACGGAAAATAAAACGCTCACTTCTCACCTAAAACTTGTTTGTATCCCAACACGGGAAAATAATCTACTTATACATCATGATATCTGTGTCACTGAAGAGGAGAATAGAGTATATCAAACTTCTACTGTATTCAATGTATGTCATGTACTGTGCAGTGTCTTCCTACAGCCGCTTTGCAAGTGTAAAGTTGTTGCAGTGCTGCCAGCAGTAGTAGTAAAATGGTGGTTACAGCAGTGTAGTTAACTATTGAGTATGGCTAATGTTTACAGATGTGATGACATACTTGCTTGACCAGTCATGGTCAACATCACTGCTGGGTTTGTCTGAAGGTTCATTTAGTTTCACCTCCATGGAAACACGTTCATTACCTGTGAACTCGGTTTCACAACCCTGCAAGTCAGTCTGTGTTTAACACCAAGGTCACAATTAGCTGGTGGACCATCATCAATGATAAAAAAAATATAGGATATAGGAAGTTGCTGGGAATAAACTTGGTCGTTGCTGTAAGAAAGGCACTGCAGTTTTCAGTTAGAACACAGGTAGTCTCTTTGTTCTCTCTACTCCCTCATTTCTCTCTCTGGTATCGTGTACGTGCGTGTCTGTGTTTTTTGCGGCAGGAGTGACGCTACGTGTGGTGCACCTCATGGAACATGAGCTCACGAGGAATGGCCGTCTCAGC
Source organism: Thunnus thynnus (assembly GCF_963924715.1). Taxonomy (NCBI): domain Eukaryota; kingdom Metazoa; phylum Chordata; class Actinopteri; order Scombriformes; family Scombridae; genus Thunnus; species Thunnus thynnus. Next base: position 26,688,672 of record NC_089527.1, read on the forward strand.
ACCGTGTATCTTGGAGGCACGGCGCTCAAACGCCGAGACCATCTGCTTCACCACCTCGTCGAAGAACACGTGAGCTAGCTGGGAGTGGAGGAGAGAACGGAACTCAAAGGAGATCTGAGGAGGAGAGGGAGAGAGGAAGCAGAGGGGATACATTTTGAGACTGAATTTCATAGTGTACATATACGTCACAGGTCTATGTGTGTGTGTGTGTGTGTGTGTGTGTGTGTCTTTAGAGTTTGAAACTGATCCAATGAGAAATACAACACTTGCAACTGAAGACATATCGAACTCCAGACACTTGATCAGAGAGGGACACACACCGAGCAAAGGTTAACACAGGGAACGCTTTCCCTCTCTTTCTTTCACGTGCATCTTTTTCCCGTGTTTGACTGCTTCGGTTAGCAAACTGCTACTACTTACAGCAAAATCCACGGTGCAGGTACGAGGGTAGCCTGGGAGGCCAGGGCTGAAACGCCAAACCGTCTCCAAGTGGTTGAACAGTTTACCATCTGAACAGGATGCCTGACAAGCAACACACACACACATTCATTGCAATTAGTTTGCTTAAAAGAAAAAGAAGAGACTTTGTGAGACTAAGTAGCTTCACAAATTTCTAATCTAATAGTTGCCTTGCTTGTTATGTGATTGCCATGACTTTATTGCTAAGTGTATTAAAGTCATGGCAATCACTTGCACACAATTACATAGTGAAACTACTGATAATATTTGAACAAATACCATGATTCCTGTCTGTATTGTGTTGTGAATTAACAGACAGGAAATAACAGATGTAAACCTAAAGGCTGCTTCTTTCTGTCTCTCTGTATCCTATAATATAAACTAGTCATAGACTGATGAGGTTTCTAAACATTGGCATGCTGTGGAGGTTTTTTTCATACAATGCATATTTTAGGAAGCTGGTAAAGTAACATGTCAAAATAACATTGATTTCTTAGCAATGTGCTCTGTGTAAATGTTGTTAAGTTCTATTAAACTACAATGACCACAATTCACTACAGCTCAGATTATGTGTGCTCCCTTGAGTCTTACAATATCATGAGCTCTATTTCAATTAAGAGCTGAAAATATCCTACATACAGTAGTGAATTCCTTAATAATATTAACAAAAGTGACGATAACTGTACTTTGAAAGTAGTGCAATTAACGATGACCCCTCCGACGAGGGCAGGGGGGGGAAGTAACATACCTTGACCATGTGGGGGCGCACTGTGGTGACAAGAGAGGTGTAGTTCTCCACCACAGGTGGAAAGCCCACAGTTAGTTTGGCCTTGCAGAATCCGGATCGTTTAAACACCACATCAGACTTCTTACACCAGGGGACAAAGTGGCGGTAGTTTTCCACACCGGCCACCACCTCATATATCTCCTGCATGGAAAACCTGAAGTCAAGCATGGAGAGGAATGAGACATGAGCTCCCTGTGTGCAAATAGGTCTGTGCAGAGCTGCACGTCAGGAAATAGATGAAGGTCGTCAATTATGACATAACACTAAACACTAAACAAGGCTGGCACAGTACATCAAACATGACCCAGTAATGTCTGAAAGTAGGTCAAGAGAGAGAGAGGGATAGAGGAAAGCAGTGGCTTAAAGAGGTCAAAGAAATGCAACAGAAGAGAGAGAGAGAGCAATAAAATAAAACAAACAAAATAAAAACTTCAAAGCTAGTGAATGACGGGCACCCTGGTGGCCTGATGGTTAAGGCACATATCACATAACCGTAACGTTCATGGTTTGACTCCCGGCCGGGGGACCTGTATTGCATGTCATACCTCTCTCTCTCTCTCACCAGCTTCCTGTATCTATTCTGTCTGTCTAATGAAGGCAAAAAGCCTGAAAAAAATCATCTTAAAAAAGAAACCAATGAATGAGAGTGAGATGGAGAGAGTCTCCCACACTAGTTATATAACTGCATCACTCCAGCTGAGGGAAAATAGCTGCTGCTACTTGATCTATTTATACAACCAGATTTAGTGATTATGACTTCGCTATGGAACACAGGAGGACATTTAGTGCGTCATACAGGAACGCAGGAGTAGAGCCTCTGATAGGCCTCCAAGATCTGAACTTATTACTGAATTTATAATTTGTAAAGGCTGTGACTGGGGACACAATATTTCCTAATTAAAAAAAATATTTTATGGTATTACATTTGGACACAGCGTATGTTGCTTTCTGTTGGTTAAAAAGAACATTTTCAGCTCGAAATGCCATGGGAGGAAAAAAAAAGGTAGATTTGATTTAACAAATAAAGTGCTGTAAGTGGAACCAGACTAGAGGTACCCACCCGATGATGCGTCTCTCCGAGTATTCTTTCCTCCTGGAGAAGGAATCAGCGATGTTGAAGAAGCTGCGGGCAGGCAACACGATGCCGCGCCCGGTCATTGCAGCACTCAGCAGGGGAGGCACGCGTGTCATCAGGATCCCACATGATGAAAGATATCTGATCACAAAACAAACCACAATGACACCAAAATGGTTAGAAAACCAAGGTGAGGATTTGAATCAATACAGTAAGCTCTCATAATGTGTTCTTCAATTTGGCTCAATTCCAGCTCTACAGAAATTCTAAACCTTTTTCATAACAAGCCCAAGCAGGGCAGGAATGAGAGAAGATATTCTTAAGAATCTCTAATAGTAGTGACTGGTCTTGTTTTGGATAAACTCTCTATAGGAACACTGATTTGATTTCTCACAATCTACATCTACACAAAGCCTCGTGCTAATCAGCCTGTAATACCTGTAACAAGCTGCAGCATAAGCCTTTATTCCTGTGGAACAGGACGCTTTACATGGAAACCTTCCAGCAACACCTGCCAAACATTTGTCATTCAAATAAAACACGTCACAGACGTACAGATGCCAGTAAATCAGAATAAGACAAGGTCAAGGGCACCAACGTTACTGTGAGCTTTGAAGACCTGAAACGCTGTACAGCCTAACTACCTGCTCAACCCTGCTGTATGTCTAACTTCTGACATTTCTGTACAGGTATTGTCTGTTTGGCCCGGGGGGGGGATCGTTGCAGAATTAGGTCAATGATTACCTTTTGACTGTATCGCAAGCAGGAAATACAGGATGAATTCCATGAGTAAGTTGGAAAAGTAAGTTCCAACAACAGAGCTTTTCTCAAAGACTCTTTCTACATGATGCCTCACGGCAAACATCACCTCTTTTTCTAAATCACTGAAATAATGAGGTCAGTACTGAAGTCCTGGCAAGAAAATGCCTGAGCCAACAATAATTGTTGGGCCGAAATTTCAATGTGAGTCATTTCAAGGACTGTTTTCAGTTTAGAGAATACAGTGTGTGATTCTCTGTGCTACAAGTCATTGTATTTAGTAGCGAGTGGGGCTGATGAGATGTGTTGTGAATTTAATGCGATACATGTTCAAGTGAAAGGATTTATTGGCACTACATAAAAATAACTGGAATGGCAAAAGGACTACATTTAGGCTACATAATTATTTTATCCAAAGCACTTTACAATTTGCCTCCCAGTCTCACACCAATGGCAGTGAGATCAACTGTTCTAGTACAGACTCAAGCTGAAGTTGACTCAAAATTGAAGTCCAGAGTCTCATTTTGAAATATTTTTTAACTTTTATCCGATGCTACAAGATACAATAATGCACTAAAGCCATCACACAAGCAACTATCTGTTAAAATAGTTTCATATTGTCTCGCTTACAAGATCAAATCTTCACCAAAAGCCTCATCAGCTGGGTTATAACTCTACAGTGTGTTGATGTTTAATCAATTAGTCGTTTGGTCAATTGACAGAAAATAAATCTCCATCATTTATCATGCAAAAAGGAAAACATCCAGCTTCTAAAATGTGAAGATTTGATAAGTCACCCTGGTTTATATAATTGTGCATTTAGACTGTTGATTTGACTAAACAAGGAATTTGAATATGTTTGGCTCTGGTGAGCTTGTGGTGAGCTTTTTATCAACTAAACAATAATTTCAAAAGTTATGGATAGATAGATCATGAAAATCAGCAAAGTTACAGCTGAGTGAGATCCTCTCCGTCACCATGAATGAGAGAAACTCTGTTTATCCTGGATGAGTAAAGACTGACTAGTCATCTAGTTGCATGTAACCTTCACAGATGCTATGAGCGTACATCACAACTGAGGTCATGCTACTGTTGCCAGAGGAGGCCTGCAGGGTCACTTTGACAAACCACTGTTCCGAGATCTGTCAGACAGTTTGATTTGTCCATTGTGCCTGGATGTAACCTGTGGCAGCCTGCTGCACAATGTCCCTGGCACCGGGTGGTTTGGAAGCACAACACGGCTCTCGAGGGATATGTTTAGATTTAAATAGCCATTATGACACCACTTAATGTGATGTGACAATATCAATGTCATCAACAGCTCAAAACCAGAAAACCTTTTCTGTGCTGCTCATGATGTGCTGCTTCAAATTCCTCTTCCATTACTAGCATACCGGTCACTTCACAGGGAGCCAATTCACTACTGCAAGAAACGTGATACAGTTGACACATGGCACTGACCTCAAACTGCCAAGTCAATGTAAATGTATGGGTGCAGATATAGAGAGCAATGGTTGAGAAATACGACCTAAGAGCAAAGAAAGAGGGCGGTGGGCTGTGCACATCCAACCCCAGATGGGTAAAGGTGCACACTGAATATTGCAAGTTCTCAAGTTTAATGAGGCAATATTTCAACCATTAAGGTGAAGAAATTGTAGGTGAAAACACTGCTGAATTAAAGTCTTGGGAGCTTTCAAGATCTAGTGTGAGGACTACCTCTCTTTTTCCTGAGAAACACATCCAAAACTATTTGCCACCTTCCAAAACAATGTGTCAGAGGTTAACTTGGACTTCAGTTGTGACCCCTGTTGAGAGAATAATGGCATTAGTCTTATCTTACCTAACACCTGTCAGCTAGCATACAACAAGGCTGCACTAAAGGATTTTAAACTTCAGATAAAAATGGATGTACAGAGATATTGCAAAACACCATGAAGTTGCAGCAGGTGATAATATATTGAAAAAACTCCTGACATATAGCTAAATTCATACCTTCTCACTCCTGGAAGAACTAAGAGGATTAGGCTGCAGAAGTGAATTGCAGCTGTATTTACACAAGTACATTACTTGTGTACATTTCTGAGACAGTTTAACGTTACATGAGTATTTCCGTTTCTGGTAGTTTATAACTTACTTCTACTTAACAACTGTTGTACACTTCACTACTTTTATCAGACAGCTAATGTTATAGTTAGTACTTGCTTTGTAGATTATGATTTTATTTACTTACCAGTTGATCAATTTAAAATATGATGCATGTTTTGTAGATAAACTACCCAACCATATATAAAAGTAGTTAAGTTTGGCTCAATTTTACTCACCTACGGCTACTACAAAACAGTAAAATGTGAAGGTTAAGTACATTTTGCTGCTGATGATACTTCTATACTTTTGCTTATGTATATTTTTAATGCAGGACTTTTTGCTTGTATTGGAGTATATTCATAGTGTGGAAATACCACTGCGTTGTTTTTACTTTCAAAGTGTTACCAGCTCCAAATACGCAGGTTAACTGGCTAGTTAGCATTTAGCTTATTATGGTATGTCTTAAAGACATAACAAACAAATGAATAGTTTTCGTTAAGTTCGTAAATGTTACTCGCTTAACATATGTTTACCACTCAGCAAAACAATGTCTAACTGAACATCTTTGGTACTTTGGTAGCTGTTTGTTATTACCGTGCGTATGTCTTCACCGACACTTTTCAGGTTAAATCGAGATTCCAAGATCAAATACTTTACCTTACGTTGTTCCTCGTCTGTATTTCCCGTTTGGCTGTGGAAGGTAACTGTTTCATGCACTCAGCAACTTTCCGCAGACTCCGACAACCTCTCGCCATCTTCCCTTCTTCTTTGACAGACTGCTTCACTAAGTGCGAGGCTGACAGGCAACAAATGCCCAGAGGTTTGTCCCGCCCCCCAATGTGACGCAGCCACTGAATACCGGTCTAATATTGGATGAGCCCTGCACATCGACAGTTTTCATTGGCCAGTGCTGTTGCTCGTCAACTGAAATTACTGACGTCTCCTGAATCGCACCTCACTCACGCAGGAATGTCACGAGATGTTGGCTCAGATTCGCTTAATCGCCCTGAGCAGCATAAGTTCACGGTTCTTTAAGGTTAAATACACACACTGTCCTGCAAACACGGCCCACCATCTCTCCAGCCCATGGTTTGGCTGAAGTGATCACACTACCACTAAAACCTCCAGTTGCATTTATTTTGATTGTGTATTTTGTGTTTTGGAGTGAATGTCTTCAAGACAGTGACTGTTTTCTATGACTTTGACTATTCTGATCCATTTAGGTCGGCCTATATGAGGCTATAGGTGAATTCAGAAATATTTTTATTGCTATTGGTTTATTTTGTGATTTATTTCTTCTTTTTTGTGATTTTCTACTGCTTTTTTGACTTTGTTTTTTTCAATTTTTGTTTACTTTTGTCATTAAATTATAGCAGGATTGTGGTGTCAGCGGTGTGCCACGTCGTGCTAAATTAATTTGAATGATGTGTTTTCATACTAGATCATCTTACACACATTATGCACATTTTCATAATATTTTTCCACTGTCATATGTAAGTCTAAGCAGAGTGTATACACACACCAAGCACTTTATTATGAACACCTGTGCAATCCAGTACAACAGCTCAGAACATGACGTTAAAAAGTGTTCCTTATATTTTGCCCCCTTCATGTATGTTAATGGGGTGGAAAAAAAATATTAGGAACACTTCTCAATATAATGCACTCAAGTACACTACCACCACCCACTACCACCTCAATAATAAACATAAAATAGAAAATTATCACCTCTCCGACAATGTCAACAAAAACTGAAAGTGTGTAAGCTTCATGAAAGTAGAATTTATGGCAGAGCTGTTGTATTGGATTGCATTAGATTGCACAGATGGTACTGTATAAGCTACTTCTGCATATTAAGAAACCTATTATTCATACAATATTTATTCCAGCATTTTTGCACTGCCATGAGATCTTGTGCTACCTGCTGTAACACAAGCCTGCATGTACAGTAACAAAGTGATCTGCATATAGATAATCTGTTGTTGTGTAGATGAGAGATATATGTTTAACTTTGCTTTGTATTTGTTTAGATTGTTATCTATGTTAACCTGTACGTCTGTATTGATATCTGCACTGTAAGTATATTGAGGGCTACAAAAATGTGGAGTCAAATTTCTTGTATAAAAATAAATGATTTAAAAATGATTAAACTGGAGTGTTCTGAAACATAATATTGTTCTAAATGTAATTTTTGTTTCCTAAATTTGAAATTTAAGCATCCCTTTGGTTGGATTACAATGACCCTCAAAAATCTACTCATCATCAAGTCTCTCTTTCTGTAGCACTTAGCAACTGTAGCTCTTTAATCATAATAATGATAATGATGGTTATAATGTTAGTAGTACTTGTAGTAGTAGTACTGGTTATTACTGTATTACTCAGTGTATATATGCATGACAGTCAGAGAATTCAGGTATAGCCTCTCATTTTATTCGTTTGCATCATGTTTGCCACATCAAAACTTACAAACAACTTTAAGTTAAGTTTTTAAGTTCAAACTAGCACATTAATGAAGTGCTTTAATAGGCCTTTGTCACAGCAGACATTTTGATTTGTCAAAGGAGGAAAAGCACAGGTGGAATAAATAACATTAATGATGGCTGTACTCCAATTAGGTTAACCAGTTCCAGGGATTGGTATTGTGCGTGCTCACTCACTGGAGCCATTGTTAATGTTATTTACAGCTGTGCTTTTGCTTTGACAAGTCAAAATGTCTGCTATGAAAAGGGTCTATTATAAGCACAGTACATGAGTTTCTGATAAATATAATTTTGAGGTACTTGTACTTTACTTGAATGTTTCCATTTAATGCAACTTTCTCTTCTACATTTCAGAGGGAAATGTTTTATTTTTTTTACTCCACTACATCTGAAAGTTATGTTAATAGGTTGCTTTTCAGATTAAGATTGACATTTAAGATTTTTCTGCACTGTGTAGATGTGTATAAGATTTGATTTTTTAATTGTTGATTGTACATATATATCCTGTTAATACACACACATAGTTTATTTATACTCAAATTTATATTTATATCTGCATTGGTATTCATGCTTCTGTTTATATTCTGCTTTTTTGCACACACATAGTTTTTATCATGTCAATATGCATGTGCACAGTCCACCCCGCTACACAGAATCTCTGTAAATTACTGTCTCTCTCTTTCTTACACTGTTTAATAATCATGTTTCTTGCTTTTTCTGTTGACATCTGGACCATACTTCCTTGTTATGCTACTTGGTGAATGATTGTGAAGATTTCACACAAAAAACATATAATGTTCTTATAAAATATGATGCATGGTTATAGAATAAACTACACAATGGTATAGATAAATTTGCTCCAGCTTGACCAGCAACAACATTAAGTGAAAATGCTGCTTACATGTTAATTCATGAATTATGATAATCCAATCATTTAAATACGTAATTATATACTGTGAAGAGGCATAATGCATAATAAGTACTTACTCTAGCTGATTATACTGCTTGAGTGCAGGACTGCTGTTAACATATTTTGGTACTGCCCTTTTGTGTGACTTTTTTAACGTGTATCTTTATCAACAGCCATATTGATGAAAATGTTATATTATTTTGGAAACATGTACTGTTTGAAATACTAGAAAATAACTCCAAAATTGAATTACCAGCTATATATTACAAATCATTTGTTTTATTGGCTAGATTTCGTTTCATAAAAGTAAATTTATAGGTAAAATGACGAACCTCTTGGTTTTTACAGAGGAGGTCAAACAGTACATTGATTCAAGTCGATTTTCCTCAAATCCAAAGACTGTAAAAACTATGAATGCCTGTTTTTTGTTTAAAATTTTCATGTGAACTGTAACTCCCCCTTGCTCAGAGTGTTTATTGTTTTGTTTTTTTTAACTTATCTTCTACAAACCGTAAGATTAATATTTTAATATTCTGTATTCTGTATATTCTGTATTGTTTGTGGAAGAGGAAATTATAATTGTTTTTTTTGCTGTTGTTGTTTTTTACACTCTTCCGCCACTTCATTTGCCTACTTTTTACTTTCGCATTTTTACAAAGCAGCAAAACTGATCTGAGAGCGCGTTATTTTTCCCCCACCCCCCGCATTCAGCGAAGACCCGCCCCTACTCTGCCTCTGATTGGCTCTGATCCTGATATCTTTACCTAACCCTAACCATCTAACCAATCTAACCCTCGAAGACAACGAGTACTACCCAATCAGAGGCAGAATAGGGCGGGTCTTCGCAAAATGCGGGTGGGAAAAGACGGCTCCCAGAACAGCTAGAAAGAACCGGAAGTTCCGGTTTCAGACACGAACAACCACCACCAAAATGGCGAAGATCGCCAAAACGCACGAAGGTAAAATATTTGATATAAACATGTAATTAGCCTCCGTTTTAGATTATTTTTTAGCATAACCATGTGTCACAAATTGTAGCCATAATAATGCATTGTTTGTAACACATAAGGACGTATGAATTGGCTTTTAAAACGTGATAACCGGCAGGCCAGGATACGACGCAACGCGGACGATTAGATAATGGCGCTGGTTGCTACCTCCTTAGCATAGTTAGCTACCGTCAGCGTGCAGTACGCTTGCTTTTAAAGCGTTTTGTGGTTAATATATGCAACTTCGCCCCGATACTCATTGATATGGTTAAATTAATCACGTTTTAAGCAAATACTGTGTCGTTTAACTATCTCCAGTTAAACGCTTTTCATTGTTATTTACGTTACATGCTAACGTGAATCTGATATGGCTAACCCAGCAGCATTAACGTTAATTAATATTTCATTCAACACCACTCCCATGGCATGGTGGGTTTAATTAGCTAAAAATAATGTTTTACATTATTAATTATAGCTGATTAAACCCACCATGCACCCTGTGAAGCGTCATGGCATCTGTATATTGTAGGTAGTAAGATTCGAAGCACAGATAATTAGTTATTTTTGCGCCACGAAGTTGGGTGTTTCAGTTATTGTGTAGTTTATTTTTTTGCAGCATAGAGGGAATGCAAAAAAGAGCCAACAACAACAAACGAGCACAGTACATCTCTGAAAATAACAATAACCACAGTCATAAATTAAATACAAATCAGTTTTTCTTTAACCTCTTCAACTCCCCAATCCCAACCATTGGGGGGGGGGGGGGGGGGGTCAACAGTGTGTGCCACATGGAAGTATACAACATCTGAAAGCGAGGAACCTGAGTAATTTGATATGCAGCTCAGCATTTTGTGTCTAGTTTTTCCAGTCGTAAATCTGTAATAAACATTGTGTTTTGGTTAGGCACCTATTCAAACTTTGAAAGCTCAGAGTGTGTAAGGGTTTAGACCCTTAGGGTGGAACCAGTCCTGTAGTGGATGGAAGTGGTGGTCCCTTATGAAGGACCACTTGAGTATTGACAAAAAAATGGTCCAAAATCCCTCCAAAACTCCACATTAGGACACCAAGACATTGAGGAACTACATCGAAAAATTCATGCTGTGATTTGGTATCAAAAACTTTTGACATTCGAAATTTTCAGTAAGAACTGCATTTTTTGGCATTTGGATGGCGAGCACTTCTGTTCTTGAAATTGCTCAGAAAGCCCTTATTGACAATATACCTAAGAAAGCCATACATCCTCTGAGTGGCCTGGTCTCTAGATTTGGTTTCATGAAACTGTGATTATCCTAGAGGTCACAATAGGTCATTTTGTACAGTGAGATCAAGTTTCAAAAAAGAGTCTCATTACAATGAAATTGCTACTATGGGGACTAACACCAGCATGCAGAAATATTCAAATAGACCATTTTTAGAATGGGGGAAAAACACATTTGTACTGCATGCAAACAACTGCATGTTTTTTGCCCAAAACAGCATAGGATTAGCATAAAGTGGGTATGTCTGTGAAGCGGAAGCTTGTGGGTACCCATAGAACCCATTTTTTTCATTCAGTTATGAGGTGAGAGGTCAAGAGACCCCTTTGAACTTTGGAGCGTCATTTAGTCCCTATCCCGACAAGCTAGCGTGACATGGTTGGTACCAGTGGATGCCTTAGTTCATTTAGTTTCATATGAAACCAGTATCTTTTTTACTATGTATATGTGTGTGTATTCAGGTGTCAATATACACAGCAAGGTGCTTTACTTTGGACACAACACATTAGTTCTTACCCTGAAAAAATGTCAGTACAGGGTCCCAAATCTTAATTGAACACACTTCTATTTTCATTATAAAATCTCAGTTTCTCCATGTGTAATGCGTTTGCCATTTTGCTCAACCACAAATAACATGTGAGTCCATTTTCCACACCACTAGATTAACTTTTTTGCAATTACCATTTCAAACAAAACATCAATTTTTTCATACTTATTGGCCGAAGATATGGAGCTTGTTGCTCCAAGGATGTCTATGAGAGGATCAGGTTCCCAATGGTTCCCAAAAGCCACGGAGAAACAATGACAAATGCTTTTCCAATATGTGTAAAGTTTACTGCATGACTAGAAAGAATGTGTTAAATTACTGATCTTATATCGATAACAAAGGGGTGAAACATCAGGGGGAAAACTTTGTAACTTTTCCTTGGAATAATAGAGTTTGTGTAGTGTTTGTTATTGTGTAATTTATAACCCGCTTTTGTTTTAATTTCCCTGTAGATATCGAGGCCCAGATCCTGGAGATCCAGGGGATGAAGGCTACCCTGCTGGAGGAGGGAGATCAGGGAGTGGGCCTCGACTCAACTGGTTTTTATGACCAGGAAATCTATGGAGGCAGCGACAGTCGCTTTGCTGGATACGTTACTTCCATCGCTGCCAATGAACAGGAGGAGGTAGTACATCAATACGTTTTTCATGTTTATTTTTCATGTTTATTCTTCTCTCCCAGGTGGATGCAGAGTGCTGGTTTGCAAGCGACTGATCCTCCTTAACAAGCATCATGATACTGTCAATGTCAACTTTTGTTCTATCATAATTAGACATTTTTTTGGAGCTTGACTGCTCCCCTTTGCTTGTTGCATATGAGCTAGGAGAGTCTTGCCATTTTGGCGAGATTTGACTAGACTCTTGTTTCTCGTTCTTTTCTCAGGACGATGAAGAAGATTCAGCAACAAGTTTGTTGGGACAGAAGAAGCCAGGGTACCATGCACCAGTGGCAATACTTAATGCCATTCCTCAGTCAGACGAGCAAGTATGTGCTACTTTATTGTGTAATGTTCATGATTATGTGTGCTGTTGTTTTTGATGGCAACAATACAGTGAGGGAATTTGCCCCCAGTGTATTGTTGCCATCAAAAACAACCAATTTGAGAATACTTTTTTGCTTTTTATTTAAAATCTATCGAAATAAACTTAAACGATCTTCCCCATCTGCCTCTTGCAGTACGATCCATTTGCAGAGCATCGTCCACAGAAGATCGCAGAGCGGGAAGATGAATACAAAGCCCGGCGCATGCAGATGATCATCTCACCTGAGCGTCTCGACCCCTTTGCAGATGGTAAATTTTGCTATTTTTTTGCCTTTATTACATCCTCCCCATTATCTCCCCCTTTTCATGGTTCACTTTTTTTTGTGACCCCCCCTCCCCCAAACTACCAATGGTTTCACATCCATAGTTTTGCTGTTCAACCCTTCGATCACAATGCAATAGCTTGCTTCCCAGACTTGATGCCTTCCCTGTGGTCAATCCTCTGTGGTCCAAGAACATTTTGTGTCACTGTACGTTTTCTTCCTGATACATTTTTAATGAATCAACTTTGCTACAAATGTCCGTGTGGACACATAGTTTATCTTCAGTATTTTGGTTTGGGAAAATGTTATTGTCATGAGCTGAATGTGAAATGGGAATTTGTGTCCTGGTGTGTGCAATAAAATGAAATCCATTGTAGGGTTGCCATGCTTTTTAGTGGGAGAGGTGGTTAGGTGTTCAATGCTCAAAGGGGGTAATTCACCTAACAAACATGGGTCGCAGATGGGTTGTATGTGAGTCGAAGGGTTAACAATCCCATGTGACCGTCAGCCTTAATTATGATGGGAAAGTGCAGTATACTCTTAGCATATGAGGATGAGAAATGAAAGTTTGAGGCTTAGCTATAGTGTAATTCACCTGCCAGTGCACTGTGCCATGCCATGCTTAGCACAGTAGCTGATACCAAATAGTGACCTGATCGCAAATAGACACAGAGCTTTAGATCCTTAGGCTGGCAGAGGAAAGAAACATGTTGGCTCGCTTCAGCTTAGTCAACCCAGAGTCATTGGGGTTATATAACAAAATAAAGATTGAACTCAATGAGTCAATCAGGTCTCATTTGTCTCCCCAATGTCTTAATCTGGGCTGTAGTTTAAGCTTCTTGTGGTAACTTGCCACCTCTGTTCGCTTGTCAGACTTGATAGATCTGCAAGGTCCTTGGGCCTCATCATATGACACTGCATGACAAGATATTTAAAACTTAGTGTGGCCAACTTTTCCTAATGATTTGATGATTGTAATTTATAGGCTTGTTGAGTTAGTGTAGCTTATCACAAATAAACATTTTAGTTTTTTTTAAGACCTTAAAACTGTGTGGAAATAGCATAATAAGTAGCAACAAGTATTGAGTATTTGGGTAAAAGCACAAATGATATTTGAGCCAGCTAGTTTAACTTTCTTTCCATCTTCACTTCCCCTGACAATATGAGCTAAGAATGACCTGAATGTTTCAGGTTTGGTTTAGTTAGGGCCTATCTAAAGCCTGCATGTAGAGAGAGCTCTTTGTACAACGTTGTTTTGTAAATATATTTTTATTTTACAACTCTCTCTGTAAAATAGAAATATGTTATCAAGAAAATTGTGTACCACAATACCACAGGCCCATACTAACTGTCCTTAATTTCTCTCCTACAGCAGTACTGCTTTGCCAGTCCTGTACTGCACTCTGTTAAGGGTGCAGCAACTCATCCTGTGTAGGTTATGGGGAACACAGAGAACTGTGCACTTGTCAGTTTGGTCAGGGCCCACTTGCTGCTAATTTGACCCGGGGCCTGTGAGGGGAATCAGATGCAGCCCAGCCACAACAAAAAAATTTTTTTTAATTTGGCCTATCAAGTCCCAACAAAGTTGGATAAAATTTTCCTTACATTCATGATGAAGAATTATTTCCCAAATATTTGATTGAATATCTTTGCCATCTTTTATCAGACATCTTTGTCCTGAAAACGAAGTCAAGTCAAATTTATAATAATCAGTGCTATTATGAGTCAGAATTTAGAGTGTGGCTCTAGCATGTCATATTATCATATTTCTGAACAAAAGTTGTGTAATGATGGTTGGGCTTGAATTTTTTTTTAACCTTATTTTATATTTGAATGCAAAGGTAGATACTTTTTATATTTTTGATTGTGCTGTGGTAATGTCATTCCTAGATGAAAATCAAAATCTTGACTTCATTATAAATTATTAGGAATCTGGACCACAGGGTCCCTTATACATTTTTTTTTCTAGTTTTGTGGTTATTCCCCAAGAAGATACTTTGTTTTTTGAGTGCCGTATATCAATGCAACACAGGTGGTATACTGTTGTGTGTGACTTCAAACCCTTTTCCAAAGTGTTACTAATGGTAAAGAGAAATTTTCTAGGCTTCTTTTCTGCCGGTTGAAGTCTGACTGCAGAGGGACCCTTGGCACTGAAAGTGTACGTATTCTGAAGAGCACAGCCCAGGACCCCTGCATCAGTGATGGCTATAACTTCTTTATCCACTTAAAGAAAACACCACAACCTCAGCTCTTCTCTTTATGTATCTGCTTGTTTTTCCTTATGATGCTATGTCTGTATGTAAGAAAGAAAACTGTATATTTCTATGTAATTCAGTAGGACTTTGTTTTGTGATTAAGCTGTATAAAAACAGGAACATAAGTTAATCTGTTGGTATAGAGAGTCAGGGTTAGCTGGCTGTGTTTGTGCTTGCTGTGCTTACATGGGTCACTAGAGTGTATACTGATGAGTGTCCTATGTTCTTGTTCGTGCTCTTTCGCGCAGGGGGCAAAACGCCGGACCCCAAGCTGCAGGTCAGATCGTATGTGGACGTCATGTTGGAGCAGAATCTGTCCAAAGAGGAGGTAAGGTCTACCCACTGTATCTTTGACAGTAGACTGCGAGCTAGTTACAGATAGAAGTTTCAGATGTTTCTCCTTTTATAGAGTCCTGTGCTTTGTTGTAGTGCAGTAGTATTGTTTTCCCTGACATTTATATCTGTCTGCATGTAGAGGGAGATTCGTCAGCAACTGGCAGAGAAGGCCAAATCGGGGGACCTGAAAGCTGTCAACGGGTCTGCTGCCGCTCAAGCTGCCACAAAACGTAAGCGTCGATGGGACCAAACAGCTGACCAAACCCCCTCCAATGCTACGCCCAAAAAGATGTCCAGCTGGGACCAGGCTGATGCCAACGCTGAGGTCAGTCATTTAAGTTTCGGCCTCATACAGTTTCAAGTAAAAAGAAAAACTTGAATGAATAAATTCCTTGTAAATTCTTATAATCTGACTTTGTAACTTGAGGGAATGCAGTAATATGTGACATCAGTTTTGCAGTTGTGGATTGTCTCACTCATGTTTTTATTATAATATTTTCTTCTTTTGTAGACTCCAGGACACACTCCTGCACACACACCCTCAAACAGCCGATGGGATGAAACCCCTGGCCGCCCTAAAGGCAGTGAGACCCCAGGGGCCACTCCCAGTACCCGTATGTGGGACCCTACTCCCAGCCACACACCTGCTGGTGCTGCCACCCCTGGCAGGGACACACCTGGACACGCCACACCTGGCCATGGTGGAGCGACAGGAAGTGTTCGCAAGAACCGTTGGGACGAAACCCCAAAGACAGAAAGAGAGACCCCTGGACACGGGAGTGGCTGGGCTGAAACGCCACGCACAGACAGAGGAGATGAGTCAGTGGGTGAGACTCCAACCCCAGGGGCCAGTAAGAGGAAGTCTCGTTGGGATGAAACCCCTGCCAGTCAGATGGGATCCTCAACACCATTACTTACCCCAGGAAAGACTCCCATAGGAACCCCCGCCATGCACATGGCTACCCCGACACCAGGTAAACAAACATCACATTTTTGTTGATGTCCATCTTCCTTTTTGTTCTCTATTCTTTGTGTCCATTCAGGGACTCGGGGAAAGAAGGAACCAATTTTGCAGACGCTAATGATAATCCAAACTTTCATATATCAGCCACATGACTCCTCAAGCCCCGTGATGGTTTTAGAGTGTTTCAGATCGGTTTCCTCTGTTCTCTCCAGGTCATCTGATGAGCATGACTCCAGAGCAGCTGCAGGCGTGGAGGTGGGAGAGAGAAATTGATGAGAGGAACAGACCTCTCACAGACGACGAGCTTGATGCCATGTTCCCAGAGGGATACAAGGTCTGTGCCCACCCCACCACACCCCACCCCCACATTGAAGTCTATGTTGGAAAAAAGCAAAGAGTAAATACAACTTAAAATTGGTCACAATACTTACAGTTTATTTTTCCTCTCTGTAGGTCTTGCCTCCACCAGCAGGCTACGTACCAATCCGTACTCCAGCCCGTAAGCTGTCAGCCACACCCACCCCAATTGGAGGCATGACGGGCTTCCACATGCAGGCAGAGGACCGCACCACAAAACAGATGAACGACCAGCCCTCAGGAAACCTTCCCTTCCTCAAACCCGACGACATCCAGTATTTTGACAAACTCCTGGTGAGTATCAAACTTCCAGAACAGTGTGTGTGCAAAACACGCGTAAAACATTGTAAAATCAACAGCTGCATGTTTCTCCTGTCTGAAGTAAAATATGTCTGACTGACTCTGTGTGTTTGTGTTAGGTTGAAGTTGATGAGTCCACGCTGAGCCCTGAAGAACAGAAGGAAAGGAAGATCATGAAGCTGCTGCTGAAGATTAAAAACGGAACACCGCCCATGAGGAAGGTTGGTTGCTGGTGTTGCCTCTTTAATTTCATGTTCGTATTTATTGATTGGGACAGTGTACAGTTTTTAACATCAAAGATGCACTGGACCAGAGTTATATCAAAGCAAATTTACATCCGCAGCCCCCCCCCAATCAAAACATACAACAGCACAGAGCAAAAAACACACAGAACACATTATACAAAATACAAAGCTACACACAACAGCACATCACATACACCCACAATGTCAATTAGAAATTAATAATGTAAACTTGTTAAATTAAAAGCAAGACTACCTGCACTAATGAGAAAACTATAGATGAAATTCAGACTCAGTGGTCAGTGAACCATAATACCATATGGGCCCAAATTTAAGACACTCTCCCCCTTCTACAGCATACAAGATACAACCGACTTTGACACTTGTCCTCTTGGGAAAGTTAACCTGACCCTCCTATTAATCCAAGGAGAAGAGAGTCCTCATCCTTGAAGCCTTTCTCTCATAAAAGTGAAATAGTTTGTAAATCCCACGTTTCTTTAACTTTCAGTCACACACTCACTTTGTCGTGTCAGACTTTTGGAAGCAGTAAATTTTATTTTCGTCTGGCGGCAGGCTTTTTTTTTTTTTCCTTCTTCAGACTGTCTTTTTGAGCTCCAGCAAAATATAGCAGTAATTTTACGCTGCTTGACAGATTATTCAGTTCTTGATCCATTTCTGCAGTAAAGATGTTGGAAGACTCTTTCCAATTTGTTTTCACCTCTCAATAATTTATTTTCCTCCACAGCAGAAAAACACATTACACAAGCCTTCAGAAACTCCTGCAGATTAAACTGAGCTGTTGAAACACTTTCAGGGCAGACTGACTCTAAATGGCTTGGAGACTATCTCTAGCCCAGCAGAATTAAGGCTACGAACAACCCATAATGCAACACTCTGTAGGACGCAGTGTTAGACTGGCACACTCCAAAAGAATTTGATCTTGTGAACATGTAATTGTCTAGTCCTCAAATATAAGATGACCCCCGTTTTCTCAAATGTAATTTTCTAAATAAAATGGTGTCTTATATTCGGGCCAATACAGATGATTTCCATTATCTTTTTAAAACATCCCCTCCTAATATGAGTCCCCAAATGTCCTTTGCTCTCCTTTCATTTGTGTCCTCTTATTTCCCCTTGATCATATTTCTGCCAAGAAGGCTTATAATAGCATAAAGCACATAAACAATACTCAATGCAAGATCAACACCCAGCACTAAGCCTGTGCGTGGCTACAGTGTGAATATTTGCTTGCTAAAGAATCTCCTCTGTGAGGAACTGCTGCTTTCAGTAGAGGTCAGAGTGTTGACCATCATACTCTGCTGGAAGCAGCAGACATAAATCATCAGCTCTGCCTGATGGTGCTCATTCATAAGAGCGCAACCACTCTCTGATCCTCTCTCCCTCTTGTCCTAGGCGGCTCTGCGTCAGATCACAGATAAAGCTCGTGAGTTTGGAGCAGGCCCCTTGTTCAACCAGATCCTGCCACTGCTTATGTCGCCCACCCTGGAGGACCAAGAGCGCCACCTGTTGGTTAAAGTCATTGACCGCATTCTCTACAAACTGGATGACCTGGTTCGACCATACGTACACAAGGTAAGCTCAGCTCAGTGTGGAAGATGTGTGCTTATTTTAGTGGATTGTGCCTGAGAAACTGACTGACTGTCTTTTTTGTGTGCAGATCCTGGTGGTGATTGAGCCCCTGCTGATTGATGAGGACTACTATGCCAGAGTAGAAGGCAGAGAAATTATTTCCAACTTGGCAAAGGTAATGTGGAGCAATTTTTTACATTAAGGGTTCCTGCGAACTATTCTCGCCTGTTCAACCAGTCCATGGTCAGATCAGGGCTAGTCGTTCGCTAGATTGACACCAACATGAGAGCTAGCAGACTGGACATTCATGTCTGGTCTGTTCTCACCCTGCACCCGTTGGTTACATGAAGATGTTCCATTACCTACATTTTTCCATGTAATGAATGTTCAGGCTTTCATAGACATTTATAATTTTTTTTTTTTTTTTTTTTTAATTTTGACAGATCAAAATTTTTATATCGATTTACGTAGATATGTAGACAAAACTAACCTGTTGATCCATAGCATTCATATACCAGTGTACCAGCCCAATCAGGCTCAGCAGACTGAGTATGCTCAAAATAAAAAACAAGTCCTAACTGCTAAAAGAAACATGTACACATGCTGCTTTAGTTGTTATCAGAGGTAGATGTCTGGTTTTGTAATGGCTGCACTTTGACATTTAAGTTCAATGATGAGACATTAATTTTTTAAATTTTAATTGCCATTTTACCATAGCGAAATAAATAAATTGGAATTAAATGTATTGCAATACCATCATGTCCTCAAAAGTAAAAATGAACAAATAAACTGCTTCTGCATCACATATTTGACATTTCTGTCTTCATCCTCTCCGTGCCAGGCTGCTGGTTTGGCCACAATGATCTCCACAATGCGACCTGATATCGACAACATGGACGAGTACGTCAGAAACACCACAGCCAGAGCCTTTGCTGTAGTGGCCTCTGCCCTTGGTATTCCCTCTCTGTTGCCCTTCCTCAAAGCCGTGTGTAAAAGCAAGAAGTCCTGGCAGGCCCGACACACAGGCATCAAGATCGTCCAGCAAATTGCCATCCTTATGGGCTGTGCCATTCTGCCCCACCTCCGCAGCTTGGTGGAGATTATCGAACACGGTCAGTCATGGTCACATGTAAATCTGTCTGCAGGTCCTTGTAGACTTAAAATGTTTGTCATTGTCAAACCACCACATTTTAATTTAACAAATGTAGAGATGCACAGTCTTTTAGCTTATATTTACACATATGGAAACATGTTTCAGGAGTTTTCTATTTTTTCAGTCTCTATTTGAGTTTGGTTACTTTCCTTATTGCCAGCTACATTTTTACATATGTTTATATTGTATATATTTCTTCTGCCACTTTAAATCCATTACACTGGAACCAGCAGCTACAGTTCATAACCATCCACACCGAAAACATATGTAAGCTCAAACTATTTGTTCTGACTATGCTGCCACAGGTCTGGTGGATGAGCAGCAGAAGGTGAGAACCATCAGTGCTCTGGCCATAGCTGCTCTCGCTGAAGCTGCTACACCCTATGGTATCGAATCCTTTGACTCAGTCCTCAAGCCACTGTGGAAGGGTATCAGACAGCACAGAGGAAAGGTAAGAAGACCCTTTTGATCAAAGGTAGAAGGTTGCTTTGTCAGATTTTTAATGTAAAGAACAAACCAGTGCAAGATCAACACCCAGCACTAAGCCTGCATGTGGCTACAGTGTGAATTTTTGCTTGCTACAATGTCTCCTTTGAGGGGCTGCTGCTGTCAGTAGAGGTCTGATGGAAGACCACTAAAACTCTACTGGGAGCATCAGACAAGACACACCTGACTAAAGTGAACACACAAAAAAAAGATGAGCTAAGTTTTAATTTTGTTGTTTATCTCTTCCCCTTGTCACCAGGGTCTGGCTGCCTTCCTCAAAGCTATTGGCTACCTGATCCCTCTGATGGACGCTGAGTATGCTAACTACTACACCAGAGAGGTGATGCTGATCCTCATCAGAGAGTTCCAGTCCCCCGATGAGGAGATGAAAAAGATCGTTCTAAAGGTAAGAGGGGTGGAAAATGATGGTAAATGTGAAGGAAGTGAAGTCATGCTATTATAAACCTTACATAACTTAGTGCGAATAATTCTCGCCTGGTCAACCACTACATGGTTGAATCAGGGCTAGTAGTTCGCCAGATGAACTCCAACATGAGATTTAGCAGAGCTGACATTTGTGTCCTCTCTCCTCTCATCCTGCACCCGTTGGATACATTTACAAACTCTGGACTCTGCTCTGTCTCTGAACTTGGATGCAAGAGGCCCACAGATTAATTTGGATCCTGGAACCTAGTTGTTGCTGTTGGTCATTTGTCATGAGTTTTTATCTCTGTCTTGTATTGTCTCATAGGTGGTGAAGCAGTGTTGTGGCACTGATGGTGTGGAAGCCAACTATATTAAGACTGAGATCCTGCCCCCCTTCTTCAAGCACTTCTGGCAGCACAGAATGGCTCTGGACAGACGCAACTACAGACAGGTTAGCATACACACAGACTGAGATTCATTTTTTCCATCTAATGAATCAAAACTGCTCCAAAATATCTGAAACACACATTCATGTCGCTGAAATTGGATTAATGTAATTATGTGTTCAATTGAATGATTGTGGTCTCTGATTTGTGCAGTAGGAGACAGACTGTTCAACGTACTGCACAGTAAACATTATCGTCCTTTGTTTTGGTCTCACCTGAATCTGAATCACCATTAATACAAAACAACAGAAAACTGCACAAATCAAATAAGACATTTAACTCCTGTATTACACATTCACTGTTGCAATAAAACTCAAACTCTGTGTTAAACATTTCAGCTGCAAAATGTGACCTATTACAATACACAACTTCAGCAAAATAAGCAAATAAGATGTCAAGGCTGCTGAAGCTTAAACACACATCCCCTGAGTTTTTGAACCATCTTTCTCCTCATACAGTTGGTGGACACCACAGTGGAGTTGGCCAACAAGGTGGGAGCTGCAGAGATCATTTCTCGCATCGTGGATGACCTGAAAGACGAGGCCGAGCAGTACAGAAAGATGGTGATGGAGACCATTGAAAAAATTATGGGCAACCTGGGAGCAGCTGACATCGACCACAAGCTGGAGGAGCAGTTGATCGACGGAATCCTGTATGCCTTCCAGGAACAGACGACAGAGGTGAGAGGAATGACACCAACAAATCTTAACAAGAACTATTGACAGATATAACCTGAACAGTGTTTTTAATTAATTTCATTCCTTCTGCAGGACTCTGTGATGCTCAATGGTTTCGGCACAGTGGTAAATGCCCTCGGGAAGCGTGTGAAACCCTACCTGCCTCAGATCTGTGGTACTGTGCTGTGGCGTCTGAACAACAAGTCAGCCAAAGTCCGTCAGCAGGCTGCAGATCTGATCTCTCGTACTGCCGTCGTCATGAAGACCTGCCAGGAGGTACGCTATAAAGACACACGCTCGCACAGATTTAAATATGTAATGCAGTAAGGAAGCTAATGACATGTTCTTGTTGTCCGTCACTGCAGGAGAAGCTGATGGGTCACTTGGGTGTGGTGCTGTATGAGTACCTGGGAGAAGAGTACCCTGAGGTGCTGGGTAGCATCCTGGGAGCACTGAAGGCCATTGTTAATGTTATTGGTATGTCGCCTCACTACATCACCTTCATCAACAGTCATTCCATACTTTTCCTGAACAATTTTGTGAGCCTGGCATTGAGTTGCAATCAGTCTTTTTTTCCTAGCAGCCTATTAAGGTTTCAAGATGTAATTCATTTCCTTTCTTTCTGCAGGTATGCACAAAATGACTCCACCAATCAAAGACCTGCTTCCTCGTTTGACTCCCATCCTGAAGAACAGACATGAGAAGGTGCAGGAGAACTGTATCGACCTGGTGGGCAGGATCGCTGACAGGTCAGTAGAATAAACCTCAGACTGAAGTGATATGAATCTTCTAGTTGTGTCTTTTTGGTTTGCACAGTGAGCACCAGAGAGCCTTATTCTAACTTCTTGTGTATATTTTAGGGGTGCTGAGTACGTGTCAGCCAGGGAGTGGATGAGGATTTGTTTTGAGCTGCTGGAGTTGCTCAAGGCTCACAAGAAGGCCATCCGCAGAGCCACTGTCAACACGTTTGGTTACATCGCCAAGGCCATTGGGTGAGTTCCTAGTATCAAATCATTGTAGAGATCTTCCCGACTACATCATTTTGTATTTCTGTGTATTTCTCCTTTTTTTAATATGATTTGAAATGTTTAATCACACTGAATGCATTCAGGCATTCCTTGTGTCACTATAAGTGTGATCTAAACCTATACATCGCCCTCCTCTCTCCTCGCAGCCCCCATGATGTCTTGGCCACTCTGCTCAATAACCTGAAGGTCCAGGAGCGTCAGAACCGTGTCTGTACAACTGTGGCCATCGCCATCGTCGCTGAGACCTGTTCACCGTTCACAGTCCTGCCCGCGCTCATGAATGAATACCGTGTGCCTGAGCTCAACGTGCAGAACGGTGTGCTCAAGTCCTTGTCCTTCCTGTTTGAGTACATCGGAGAGATGGGCAAAGACTACATCTACGCTGTCACACCTCTGCTGGAGGACGCGCTCATGGACAGGTGAGTTCATCCACCCCAACCTTAGTAATCACATTCCCTGAGTAAGTTTGGTTTGCTTTATAGTTTCAGTATAATCACATCAGTATCTGTTTAACCATGTGACCCCTGTACTTCTGTTGTCCTGCAGAGACCTGGTCCACAGACAGACAGCTAGTGCGGTGGTCCAGCACATGTCTCTGGGTGTCTACGGTTTTGGCTGTGAAGACTCCCTCAACCACTTGCTCAATTACGTCTGGCCCAACGTATTTGAGACGTCGCCTCATGTAATCCAGGCCGTCATGGGCGCCCTGGAGGGACTAAGGGTCGCCATCGGGCCCTGCCGCATGCTTCAGTACTGCTTACAGGTAAGGCCAACCAGGACATACCTCATGACTTCAAAACTGCTAAATAAGCCATTTAGAGACGAACAGTTTTACATTTTTTAATTGTGTACAAGGGCTGCTAATAATCTACACTTTAAGTAGCAACAAAGCAAAGTTAAAAAAAAAAATCAGACTGTGAGATCAATGCTGAATTTTTGAGACTGATACTAAAAATTCTCATAATGATATACCAGACGGTATATGTTCAGACATGGACAAATAATCTTGATACGGATCCCTTAGATTTGTTTTTAAAGAAGTGTCACCAAGAAACTGTAACATAGACGCTGTTTCTAAAAACTTCAACCCAGTTTGGTATTTCTGTACTGCAATATCTTATCAGCTGGCAAATTTATTGATACTGATATATCTACAACAAGCTGATAATGGCTGATATGTTGGCCGGGACCATTTATTGGTCTTGTATCAGATGGTGCTTTAAGAATATTACACTTTCTAGTTACAGCTTCAGAAATATCAGAACTCTCTTGCTTTTCTCCGTTTCATATCAAAAATAAGATTTTGTTCTTATTGGTTGGACAAAATATTACATTTGAAGACACAGTTTACTTGAGGAGGACATTTTTTATTGTTTTAGGCATTTAATTGACTAAATAATTAATAGATTAATTAAAAATAATCAAGGTGAATGGTAATGAGACTATTTTAGATGCAGCCCTAAAACTGGCTGACATAAATACAGATGTTATCATCTGGTAGCACACCTCTGTTAAAGGAGGCATTATTTCTTTTATTATTTTATAATATAAGATAAGACTGATTCAGGGTAATACTGATCTGAATAAGGAAATATATTTCAAAAGTGAACCCTTTTTTTTAGTTGAAAGATAATTAGATATTGATCTGTGAGTGACTATTCTAAGCTTTATTGTGTTGCCTTCATCTCCAGGGTCTGTTCCATCCAGCCAGGAAGGTGAGAGACGTCTACTGGAAGATTTATAACTCCATCTACATCGGCTCACAAGATGCCCTCATCGCCCACTACCCACAGGTCTACAACGACGAGAAAAACATTTACGTCCGCTATGAGCTGGAGTATGTCTTGTAAATACAAATTTATGTGCTCTCAGTTTTTCTCCTCCCTCAATCATCACTCTCTACTGTCTTATCTATCTTGGTCTAGGACTGAGTCGGTCTTTATTTAGCAACTGTATGTTGGTCTTTCCCCAGACCAGACAGAACAATCCAATAGAGACACACATTCAGCTTCTGCTGGATGCCACTTATTGACCCTCAATTAAAAATGAGCGTGAAAGTAGGTGAAATAAAACAAGGGACACTGTTGAGTATGTATGTAATTTTTTTTTTTCCTCTTATTTTTTTGGAATGTTTTCTATAAAGAATGGTTGACATCAGTCAAACCTTGATTGAGGAATGCAGGGCAGTTGTCAAAATGTTTTAAATATTTGGATATTTTTGTGTGTGTATTGATAGGCCTCTGCACTGGCTGCTCCATTTACACACCCTCTCCTCATTTCACACTTCCTCTGTTCTTATTAGATTGTTGTTTTATTTAACCAATAAAATGTTTGTGTATAAAATTCAAATTTGTGTGTTTTGTTTTTTCTTTTTACACTTATAAAGATGGATGTACTAGTGGTGAGTTTTCATACAAAAAGAATGGAAATGTAGGACGCAAAAAAAGAAAAAAGGCATCAACCAATGTCACCATCAGAGCTGTGATGATTAGTCCACCACCAGAGAGTCAATCTGCAGCTAGTTTGATAATCATTGTATTGTTTTTTTCTTCCTCTGTGAATTTCCAAATTAATAATAGATAACAAGAAGCAGGTCAAGCTATAATTCATACTGTATAGAAACGGTTGGAAACTCCCTGGAAGGTAAAAATGCATTTGAAGAAGTGAAACAGCAGCATGCTTTCAAAAACACTGGCAGTGTTGTAAACAGTGGCACCAAAAGTATTTAGATCCTTTACTTAAGTACAAATAGCAATACCACAATATAAAAATCCTCTATTACAAGTACAAGTTCTCATTATGAGGTTATGACACTAAACATAAAAAAGATGCATAAAATGTCCTGGTTTCCAGCTTGTAAAATGTGAATATTTTCTGGTTTAAACTTCATTCTTACATCATCATCAATAAAACCAACAGATTTAATGGATACAGAAAATAATGATTAGTTGCAGCAACAAAACTGACAATGGTTTCCTGACCAGCATTCAGACTTCCTTTGTGGTGTTCAAGTTCCTCTGTACGTTCCTGTTCTACATGCAATGTTTTTGACATAAGAAAAGGACTCAGCTTCAAGATTACAGGTAAACCGTCGGGGTCA
Organism: Thunnus thynnus; assembly: GCF_963924715.1. Classification (NCBI taxonomy): domain Eukaryota; kingdom Metazoa; phylum Chordata; class Actinopteri; order Scombriformes; family Scombridae; genus Thunnus; species Thunnus thynnus. The sequence continues at coordinate 26,714,684 of NC_089527.1, forward strand.
GTTGTTTTTGTTAATGCTCTGGTATAACAACAACCCTACTTTACCTTTTCATCGTCCTGCTGAGACACAACAACCAGATAGAGCGGGAGGAGCATGGGGGTTGGCTGCATGCATGGCTGTCTTGGGTGGCCTTGTTTAGGAATCCCTCACATCATATGGGTGAGCTTAGGTTGCTGTGCTGCAGTCAGTGCAAACTACAACTGCTGATGCAATCTGCTTTTCAAATTCATGGCTGTCAGCCAATTAAAAACTCCTTGTTGTTGCTCATAAAACTTTGAAATGAACAATAATCACATGAGTGTAGTGATGAGCTGAGAAGTCACCACAACCCCCTCTGACTCCATCTGACTCCATCTTTATGTCATATGGTGTCAACCCTCCATCACCCTTCTGTCTCTCTGTTCTTTGCTGTCGGGGGTTATCGGGTCATATAGCTGATGAATGAACTGGGGACTCACGTGCACTAAAAAAAAAGCATAAAGATGAGAACTCCCGTACACATGCATGAACGCTCATACCCACACAATGGAAAAAAAAAAAAAAAAAAAAAAAACCTCCCCCACTCTTCCTTTCTATTCACTGCAGCTCACCACTGCTGCACAGCCACACTCATGCGCTTTGACCCAGATTCCCCCAGCAGACGGCATCAGACTCTGGCTCTGCTAATCTGAAGAGGAAGGCAATAAGTCTGTCTTGTGTGTGTGTGTGTGTGTGTGTGTGTTTGTGTGTGTGTTTGTGTGTGTGTGAGGCCTTCTGCAAGAGGGATAACCTTTGAAATCCATAAAGGTCTCCTACTAGAGGAATGTATTGAGACTTAAGAGGAGAATTTTATGGCTGGCTTGTACTCACATTTGGTTGAGCAATAAAAACTGATCTGACCCGGGTCACATGTTCCCGCAGGGCTGCTGCGTGATTTGCTTTGAGGCTAATTTGTTGAATATGTGTATTTTTCATGTAATCCGCAGAATAAAAAGCATGCTGAACTGGAAAGTTTTGATGTTGTTATCTTCCAGATGCAACCTTCAGTTTCCTTCCTTTATAACCTCTGGAATGCATCTTCATGAAAACAGTGAAAAAATACATGGTGGCGTCCCTGCTGCTGCTGCTGCTGCTGCTGCTGCTACTGTGTGTGTGTATGTGTGTGTGAGCTTGTTGAGCCAACACCTCTCTTGTTTATGACCAGCCCCGGAGAGATGACTGTGATTAGAAATGTTTCCACAGTGGACGGCGTACATGAAGTGACATGATGTAGTAAGATAGATAGTAGAGGGTGGTAAACTGTCATTTCCAATGGATGATCATAAGACAGAAAAGAACAGACCTTAAAAAGCTCTAAGTGATTTTTCATGTTTTATATTTTATAATGGATCTCTCCTACTTTCCCAGCAGCCATTGGCTTCCATTACTTTCTGCTTTAAATCATTGGGTAGGTGGAAAGGATCCCAGAGATTTACTTCAATATGTTTTTATCATGTAGATTTATTTATTCAGGAAAGAAACAATACTTTATCAAACTGTTAGTGGATGTAAATGTGTACATATAAATGTATGTTTATGCCAACACTATATGCATACAGTACATAGTATGTTTGTATCCTTTTTTTTGTTTCTTTTTTGCTGTCTAGTGCACATTGTGGCACATGAAATGGTTCCAAATCCCCCAAACAGAAATAATGTCATAAAAACTTGGTCATAAAAAAACAAGAAGACCATTTGTTGCTTGAGATGTGTAATCCATCATAGTGAGTTCACTTCAAATCAGTCTGCAACTTTAACAACAATTACAATTGAGTGTGATGCATAACACAACTCAAGGAAGTTTCTTCTTCAAAGGTTTTCTCTTTCATTTTCATATTGTACGGACACAAATAAAAACTCACTTGGAAAATGTGTTTAAAACTGGTCAGCAGCAGTACTGTGAAATATGTGATTTACCATTAAAGGCACAGTCCGTGTTCTAAATGTGAACAAAGGGGTATGTCCGCTACGGATCCAAACATATGACTGGAAGCAGCTATCACACTCAAGGGCTTTTAATATACATGATACAAAGTGACAAAGTAAATCTATCTATGTCTTCTGATGAACTGTACTCTTAAGCCTTCATGGATGTTCGGAATAATGGAAAGTTTGAACGTCTTCAGTTTAGGCTGCAACTAACGATGATCTTCATTTGATAAATCTGCCAGCTATTTTCTCGATTAATCGTTTTGTCTGTAAAATGTCAGAAAATAGTGAAATTCCCCAAAGTCAAAGATGTCTTTAAATGTCTTATTTCGTCTGAGCGACAGTCCAAACTCCAAAGATATCCAGTTTACTATCATGTATGACAAAGAAAAGCATGAACTCACCACATTTGAGAAGCTACAATTTGATATGTATTTGATTAACAAAGTAATTGCCAATTAATCCTCTGTCTTATCAACTAACCGATTAATCGAATAATCGTTGCAGCTCAACAACTGAGCAAACTCCATCTGCTGGTGAAGACCGTGTGATGTTGTCAAAAAGCCTAGTGTGGCCATTGATTTGAAAATGAAATTCTCAACGTCTAAAAATAACGGATTGAGTCTTTGAGGAAGTGAAACTTGTAAAAACAGTGATATGAGCCTTTAAAACAGATCTCATCCTTATATAAGGATGGATAACACCAGCAGAGGATCAGTGTTGTTGAGCTTGATGTGCGTTTAAACTCCACTACATCTGTGTGCCTCTTCATTTTTTCATGCACTATGTTTTATTACTTTTGGATGATGCAGTTTGAAATGTTTCAGTCCCTCTGTATCCAGTGGATGGCAGCAGCGAGAGGGGGGGCTGGTTGTTGTTGATGCTGAGGAAGCTTTCTCTTCCACTTCTGCATCTGAGAGGAGGAGAGACAGGCACCAACTTCCTGTGCGATCTGTGTTCAGCTGAGTTCAGACTGACTGCCTCTCCGGGAGGCTTGTGGCTCTGCAGACCGGAGAGGAGGGAGGCTCTGTAGGTGGTGTATGGCTCGGAGAGACGCCTGCGATCTCCGTGCAAGCAGCAGCAGTAGCAGTAGCAGCAGCAGAAGCAGCAGCCGTAAATGTGGATTGTTTACACCGGTGGGCTCCAGCCGTTCCTGCTTCCCCGCCTCCCTGCGTACCCGAGCGGCCGCCTCGGCTCAGCAGCGTCGCCGCAGATAGCGTCAGTGGAGCGGGGCTGATGGCCCTGGTGCTCGCCCCGGCCTTCATCATCAGCAGCATCCGCCTGTGCGTCTGCTAGAAAGCTGCGAGAAGCCGCGCCGCTTCACCCGGCCGCCTGAAGTCCCGCGGGGAGCCCGGAGAGCGGAGAGGGGGAGCGGGGTTTGGTCGCAGCATCGCCCCGGTGGGAGTGGATGAGCAGCCGGAGCCGACCCAGAGATGGCTGTTCTCAAACTGGCCGACCAGGTAGACTTGCTAGCTGCTGCTAGCCTAGCCTGGACTCTAAACAGGCTGCACGGCACTTCACCCCATTTATCGGCTGTTTGGTTGAAATGTATTTTTTTAATATTGCGACGTGTCTTTGTGTTGGACAAACACCATAACCCTGCAGGCTGAGGACAGAGCACATAAAGCTGCATGAAGCTGGACACATACATGTCCTGATTTTAGCTTTCGTCATTAATGAGTAAAATTTTCGGTGTTCCGTTAAAATGAGGACAGCCCACTTAGTAGATACTTCCTCCTCTGTTTCCTTCCGCAAGCATCGCCAGGCCCCAGAACACAAATGTCCTCAATCATGAAAATGTATCAGTGTTTTCCTCTCACACACACAGACACATGCAGACTGTGCCCATACTGCTGCAGCCTGATACTGTTTCATGTGAAAAACCTTCAACCGCAAACCAAAAAATCCATTTCTGATAAGATTTGATTCCAAGGAGACCTACAGTATGTGAGAGGTTTTCTAAACAGTCTCCTCACAAGGTCCATTTAGTAGCTGTTCTGGAGCTTTTGGTTGCATTTGCATGATCCTCCTTAGCAGAGCTTTTCTGCTCTCACTCTTAACTTTTAAGCCAATGTGAACAAAAAGTCCTTAAAGTGCTGTGAAAAATGGAAATTTGACCTTCTACAATTCCATGGGCAACTCCATCTGCTGGGGAAGATAGTGTGTGAAAGCTCCAGAACAGCTACTAAATGGATCTGGTTTTATCAAGGTCAAGAATGAACTTTCAAGCCCAAATATTTGAGAGGTTTCTGTTCTGGTGTATAATGCCATTATTTGTAGGTGGGATGATGATTAACCTTTAATAGTCTGATCAGTGATTTACAGTGAAATGATCAGGGCGAACGTCACTCTACATGTCCCTGAACCTCCGTTTAGGAACCACTATTCTCTCTAGTCTCACTTCTGTAAACTCACAGATTCAAGCTTAAGTTTCCACCTGTTGCACAATTATCCTGGTGACACAAGTGTCACCAGAAGGACAGTATGTTGCCATCTGCAGAGACTATACTGTAGATGGTGCTCCACTCCGTACCCTGAACGGTCCTTTGTCGCGTTAGAAATCCCTGATCTGATGCAGCTTCTTCAGTCCGCTCATATCAGATGTATCGTTACTTCAAGGAAGGGAAGAACTTTTTATGTAACCCGGTACTGCGGGACTTCCTGTTATTTTCAAACATACTGATGATGCCTGATAACTGGATGCCTCAGCTCAGCAGACAGCTCAGTGGCTTATACATAGATTTTCTCTTGTTTTGCTGCCTTAATCATGTGCTGATCAAGAGTGGGTCACATGAAAATCAAGTAGAGATCTTTCTCAACCTATAATAGTAAATGACGCCCAGTTTGTTTGTCCGTTACAAGTGATATGAGGAAGCTTTTGCAGGTACTAATGCGGTTTAGCGGTCAAGGTCACCCTGGTGTAAAGACAGAAGAGTCAAAATGGTTTTCAATCAATCAGCGTCAAACCTCACAGCTAAGCATGAAGGAAATAGGTGTGTTGAAAGAGCAAATGAAGCTCTCATGTCTTAAGTTTCCCCAGATCTCGTTGTAAATAAGCCCAAACTGGCATTTTCATGTCAATCTGTATGGTAATAATATGTACATGCATGCCCTTAAGGGACTTTTTTTGTACAGAAAAATGTCCTTCCACCGCACAGAACATAAAGGAAGCACAGGAAGTTGTTGACATTTGACTTTCCGCCACTGCAGTGCTGTGTGTACGCACCTGAGTGTGCTTCTCTAGTGGATGTGCGCATGTACGCTTATCAGTTTTCCTGTGTTTCATTCCGTTTATCCTTGTTTTTAATATAGATTTCCTCTATTGCTTCCCGTGTCTGTTTTAGACTGGTGAAACACTCTGACGCACGGCTGACATACGCTCCTCTTGTAGCTTTTAAGGCACTTTGAGAGGGAATGACATGCAGAATGGTGGGTTTCGGTTTCAGCGGAACGAGGACTTCAGAAGCGTCTCGTTGACCCCGAGGAGAAGGAGATGAGCCAGTTAGGCCTGTCACCTCAGGCATCAGAGGAAATGAAGACATGGCTTTCTTTTATGGAGGGAGACACCAAACAGGATGTACTGTATGTGTGTGTGCGGCGTACTCAGGACATGGTATTTATGTATTGCAGGTTAGCTCTTGTATGTGTGTGTGTGTGTGTGTTTACAGCCTGTCTATGGAATGAAAACAGAGTTAATCTGATGGAGGAAGTTTGTGTAGGATAAGAATGAGAGGCAGGAAGATAGAAGAGGAAACTGTATGTTCTGCCAGATCAACGTGGTCCTCAATAAGTTCCTCAGAGACCAGCGGTGACTGGATGGGATTGTTTACACTAGGCTGACCCTGCATGTCGCCAGCAGTCATTTTTTACTATTATTGGCTACTAATGGGGCCTGCATCGAGATCGGTAGGACGATAAGGTGAAGGTCAGGTTTGTTAGTGTTACTGTATGGAAATATGCTTGTGTGAGATACTGTTACATAGCCTGCAGGAGTGCTGGCAAAGCCTGAATAACATATCAGCAAGATCAATATTATTGGTTGATAATTACCCTTTCAAAAAGTGGCTGATGGTATAGCACTCTTGTTCAAGTGTCATTCTGTGGATTTGTGGTATGCTGCTGCCATTCTACTGGCTTTTGGCACTTACAAACTGTATGTTACTCATCTTCCACTGTCTGCACCTCTTCTCATTGGATATGCTGATGCTGCGTTTGGCTTGTAAATGTATCATCACCCCCATTTCACTGGCAGATGCCACTTTTCACCTGCATACTGATGGTGTGCCGCTCTTTAGTGTCATATGCTGAATCTTAGTGGTGAGCAACTTTGACTGGTGCTAAAGGCTAATGCTAACAGGTCCAAGCTGAACCTTTAGCATCCTCATCAGCCTATGATCAATGCAGCATTGTTCTTGTATTGCTGGATAGTTAGTTATAGGTAGTATTATAATACAATATTATGAGTAATCATGTAATACCAGACTAGGATATCGCTGATAATTAAGTTTATTGTTAGACTTTGAAATGTCCTGCTCCAGGCATATTTTTTATTATGTCTTTCAAAAATGAAATCTGAGGGATCATCGCCAGAAGTTAACACCATAACAAATGTTTGCGGACACAGTGTTATCAGATTTTTATTGCTCTCAAATAACAATATCCGCCTCAGACATCCAGCATTGCTCAGTCTGTAGGTGCTGGTCTGAGTTTGAGGGAATCTTCCCATTCATGCCTCCTAAGAGCACTACACACACACACACACACACACACACACACACACACACACACACACACACACTCACTCTCCTCACTCATTCCCTAAATCTCCTTGCCTCTCTTGTGCCAGCACCAGGCTCCCTTAGTCCCTGTGGTGATCACAGACACAGTGTTGTGACAATGGACTGATGCCAGCTGGGAGTGTGTGTTTGAACGTGACGGCTTGCAAGAATGTGTGTGTGTGTGAGTGTATGAGGAGCACTTACAAAGAAAGGCATAGCTAAAGAGCCCATATGCTGCCAAGTGGTGGCTGCTTGTTTAAAGGCACAGCCCCCCCCCACACACACCCCCTTCCCTTTCTCCAGCTGGCATCTCGTTCAGTACTCTATACCCTGTGTCCTTCCTCCTTCCTTCTTATCACTCTGCTCAAGTAAACACTGATTAAACCTGAATCACTACTTAATGGCTGAGGCGAGCTTTCAATTTGAATGAAAATGTTCTGGCTGGTTGATCACCAGAAGGAAATGGTGAGGAAGACGGGACAATCGCTTCCTTAACCAATATGAGCACCGTCCTCTCTCTCCTTTCATTTTTTGTCGCCCACATAATTCCTATTTGGCAATGTGCTTTCTGCTTTGTTGGGTGCATTGAAATTATTACTTGATGCAACAATAGGTGGAAGTTTCAGAGCAGAAAATGTGACAGATGTGTGTGAACTACTCACACTCGTTGAAAATGTTTAGCCAGTTGAGTTTGAAGTAGGCGTCATGTTCTTAGTCTTAGATTTTGTTTAAGGCTAAGTGTAGAACTGTATTTGGCTAATTTTAGACTGTCTTTTATTAAAAGGAATAGTTCAGAATTCTTGAATATATATATATATGTATATATATATATATATATATATATATAATATAGTTATTTGCTTTTTATTTTTTTATGAGAGTGAGATGAGAAGATTGATATCACCCTCATGTTTCTACGTGAAGTGTGGTGCTAGAGCCAGAAGGCGGCTAGCTTAGCTTAGCATAAAGACTGGAAGCAAGGGGAAAACTGCTAGCCTAGCTCTTAATTAAGGTCAAATTATAAATGATAATCATGACTTACTAATTAACAAGCTATATCTCATTTGTGTAACCCTGTACAGAAACAGAAATGTCAAAATTACAATTTGTGGATGTTGAGGGGGCTATTTCTTCATAAACAGTTCACCAGTTGAAAAACTGTCCTCCTAAAACCACAAATTACCATTTTTACAATAGTGTTTGTGTATTGATTAAACACAATGAGACACAGTGTATTAATGTGAGCTTTAGAGAAGTTGGTAGGCGTTTGAATGTTGGACACAGCCATGCTAGCTGTTCCCCTCTGCTTCCAGTCTTTATGCTAAGCTAAGCTAATCTCCTCCTGGCTCTAGCTCCATAGTTGGCAAACACATTTTGTTTATTTTAGATTAAAATCTTTATTATAAGAAAAGCTCTTCAGCTGGTTGTGTCAAGACAAGATTACACAATAATTCATCCTATTTTGTCATATGAAGAAAAACGTTTTTATAGAACAACAGTTTAACACTGTAAATACATGGAAGTAAGTTATTGAAAAGGTATAATTTGGTATTTGTATAAAAACAAAAAGACCCGAATGGTCACCTGAGAGGAGTATGATGATATGATGATGTGGCATTACACTAGCATCAGATGAGGAAGTGGTATCATTTGTGTGTGTGTGCTGTGTTTAAAGCAGAAGTGAAACGCTCCTCTGTGGTTCCTCTCTCTTGTTTCTGAGAAGGAGAGACTGTGCAACAGGAAGTGAGGCAGGAGGCGACAGGAACACACAGGAAGTGAAGTGAAGCTTACCTCTGTTGGTGTGATTCATCAGTAGTACATGTAACCTGAAGCCTGCATTTCTGTATTCAGCAGAGGTTTCGACTTTGACTTTGACTGTTTTTATGCTTAAACAATCAGTGTAGCAGGTTAGATTCTATCAGGTGGTTTTGCAGCAGCATTAAAGTTAATTCTGCGTGTTTTAGCTCATTACTACAAACCGTTCCATGTGTGCTTTACATTACAGCTAACCATCTTGCAAATCATGTTGCTGGCTTGGAGATAATTCAGTATTTGGCCAATCGACTATCAGCAGAAGTTATCAGAGTGACTCTGAAACAAAATGAGTCATTGAAGGCTTTATTTTACATATATATCAAGAGTTAAGTTTGAGGTAAAACAGTGGATCACTGTGCATGGCTATGATCATCACTTTGATTACTTTTTATGTGTACTTTTTATCACTATAGGCATGGGCTATGGGAATAAAATTTTCCTCATGGTATATAATTTTAGGTTATAATATGGATATACTCTGGATATAATCAATTTTCTGAAAAATTAATTGAAAAATGGTTTATGGATAAAAAATAACCAGACAGGATGTCTGTTGTTGGCTAATCCAGCAAATTAAAACACTGAAAAATCAAGGTGTTTCCACACATTGATGCAACAATCATATACAGTATAAATCACCATTAAAACAGTCATTCATGGTTTCCTTAAAAAATATGGAGAAAATATGACAGACTCTTTCTGCATTATGCAACCACTACACTCTAATGATTATGCAATGACCCAATGATTATCTTTATCATCTATAAATACATCAGATTGTGATTCCTACATTGATCTTTGAAGCAACTATATCTTTGATGACTTGATGTACACTATAACCTGTTTGTAGCATGTTAGAAAAGTTTGCTGAATTAATTTCATATCAGTCAGAAATTAATGGCTGCCTAGAGAGCAGGAAAATTAAAGGCTGGGGTCACAACTTTTCATGTCTGCTTTAAAACAATCATCAGGTGCCCATATTAACATTGAACATGTTAAGCTTGCTGTAATCATTCCTCCTGTTCATAGCGGCCGATTAGAAGATCCCTTCTTAATGTGCTTTCATTGCAAGTGAAAGCACATTAGACAAAATCCACAGTCCTCGATTTGTGCAGAAATGCATTCAAAAGTTTATCTGAAGCTTATTTGAGGCTTAAGTTGTCCAAATTAGAGAAATCACATGGACATCTTCAAAGGCTTTTTAGCACAAATTTCCCTCTTTGTCACCATCCTTCCACCGCCGCTCAACATGGAAGCATCCAGGAAAACACAAAGAGGGAATTTCGCACTCAAAAGACATAAACTTTGTAAGATATCTGCTTGATTCGACTAACTCAGATGGCTGAAGCCTCATATAAGCTTCAGATAAACATTTGAATGCATTTGTGCCCAAAACAAGTACTGTGGATTTTGTCTCCCAGTCAGCTGTAATGTAAAGTGCACATGATGTGTAGTTAAGGAGATACAACTTGCATAAACACTCGTGTGATCCTTTACGTCACTGACATGTTGCTGCGATCTGGCATCGCTCATGTTGACTAAACAAGGTTGCAGTGCAAGCTTCTTTTTTACCCGCGCCTGCTTCTGTTCCTACACTATACTGCTGCAGTGCTGACTGACCCGTCTAGGCCCTGTATTTACCTCATATCTCTGATCCAGGAAAGGAAATAAGGGCTTCAGAGACATGACCTCTACACAGTGTCCTTCATTAAAGGTTTTTCTCTGCGCAGGCATTTGATTTTAAGATCTTTAAGATCATTTTCTCTGCATGGAGGCAGATATTTGGGTTAGTCCTGTATGTAAGAACGGAGCAGAGTTTTGAAAAGTCCTTTTGGTAATAAAGAACATTTTTGTATACAGTGTATATAGTAGGTTACAGTCTCATAGTAGCCCTCACTGCTCTCGCTTTTGTAAACACAGCGGCTTAAAGTCAAGCAGCTGCTCCTACACACACACACACACACACACACACACACACACACACACACACACACACACACACACACAGCCAGTATTCCATACCGTGGGAAGGATCATGCTCAGTCTCCTCTTGTGTAATATCCAGGAAATATTCCCCCCTAACATATCATTTCGTTTCACTGGCTGTTTAAATCGATCATATGTGCTTTCATGTCTTACATGTGGCTTCTGGTCATGTGCTGAATGTCTTTTCACACTGACTCTGCCTTTTTCTCGTCTCCTCTGCCCAGCCTCCTCTCATCCAGGCGATCTTCAGTGGAGACCCTGAAGAGATCCGTATGCTCATTTACAAGTCTGAAGACATCAATGCTCTGGTGAGGACACACACACAGTCTACATCCAGACAGAGAATTGTCTGTAGTTAATAAGTTAATTGGTATATTATAGGGTGAACACACCTGACCCAGTCTGCTCACTTTAATGTTTTACTTTCACCTTTTTAGGCTCTTTTTTGTCAGTTTATTTTGTTTGTTAACCTGCAAAATGTCTCAAAATCTTGTGAACAGATTTCAGTGAAGTTACATCATGGGCCTATAGGAGACAATGATTTGTTTTTGGTATGGATAGCACAACTATGTGGCCATTTAATAAGCCACATAGTTGGCAATTTAATAATTTTTTCCTAATTATTTTATTTGATACAAATCTATCATCCTCCAAAACTTCTTAATTTGTAGTATCACATTCATATCTTGTACTTGTCACAGCACAGGTAGTACCAGAGAAATGTATTTGTTGTTACCTTTAGGGGAAGTAAGCAACACTAAGCCTTGTGGCTTTACCAGCTAATAACAGGCCACAACATACGTTGAGTGCCTTAGTCGCCAACGTCAGAGAAAGGATGCGGGCACTACCTGAACTGCTATCTCCTGTGGTGTCGTCTCACTCGAGCTGGGTAGAAAATACATAGAAAAACCAAAATAGTTCCTTGCTATTTGTAGCTCACCAGCTTTTTTACATTAGTTTCCTTCCTCTTTCTCTTTGTTCTCCCTTTTTTTTGGGTTTCTGCCCTTTGACAGGTTCATATTAGATAAGACCCACCTTCTTGACATTCCGCAACCACTCAATAGGACAAATGACCATGTGACCGTGACATAATTATGACTTAGTATTTCATAATTATAAGATCTGCATCTTATTAGACATGTTTTCTCATGTAATAAAATGCTAAATACGGGATTGGGAAGTCATGAAAAATGTCTCCAATTTTTTCTTGGGGAACGTGTTTACACCAACTCTGACAATTGGCAATTGGAGTCTGATTCACTTGAAATTTTTTACAATTCATCCTTTAACAGCACCTTAATATTCATGCACAGGATTTTGGTATTCTCTAAAACTCTGTGATGCAGATACAGAGCAAACATTCCTCCACTGCATCTTTTAGGAACATCAAAACTTGGCTCAGTAGCAACAATCCTCTCCCCTCCTCTCTCTTCAGCCCTCACTTCCTGTACCGCCAGCACCCAAGGGTGATGGCAGTCAAGAGTCAAAGTTCAGAGCATGTGTTTATTTACATCTGCTCATATTGGTATAGATGCGTAACACATGTCTCTACCAGCGCGGGACAGGACAGGATGTGGGAGGGGCCTGCTCGTTTGAGGACTCTCACGTCACTGTCATTGTCCGCTCGTCCAGATGTGTTGTTGTTGGAGAGGCTGCACTCGGTCTGATCGCATGTGGATATGTGTGGGGTGGTCGTCGGGATGCTCTGTGTGCGTTTGAGTGTGTGTGAGCTCACTGAGAAGAACAATGAATGTGTTGACACTGACGGCCCTGTCACTGATCCTCCGCTCGTCGTCATTGAAGTGATACCACAGCCTCCTCTCTGTCTGTTCTCAGCTCGTACTCATGGATTACTAATCTGCAACATCAAAGCCAGCAGCGGAGGGCAAATACTGTATGATTTAAATCAGACGTTTGTTAATTTTATATTGTTTTTAAATTAGATCCTGGCGGGCTGTTTGTAGCTTTTTATGAACATGTTTTAATGACACACAGCCTCACTCTTAAACCACAGTACTTAAGAACAGCTGCCCATTGAGCTGACCTTACTTTACTGTTGCCAGTATTACCAGCAAGTACTAACTGGCTGACTTCTCCCCGCAGGATACAGAGAAGCGCACGCCGCTACATGCAGCGGCCTTCCTGGGCGATGCCGAGATCACCGAGCTCCTCATCCTCTCCGGTAAAATATATTCCTGTCCTCCACCTCTTCATCACGTCTCAACATCTATCAGATGTTTTTTTTTAGCTCTTCTAGTTTCCAAGACCTGAAATATTTGATACCTATTATACCTTTTAGAATTGATACTTTTAGAATTTAAATAGGGCATCAGTGCCATATTTATCTCTCCTCTTTACACTCTGTTTGCTCCTTTTCCTCTGCAGGGGCCCGGGTCAATGCCAAAGATAACATGTGGCTCACCCCTCTCCATCGTGCTGTGGCATCCCGGAGCGAGGTGAGCGCACACACACACACACACACACACACACACATACACACACAAACGCTGAGTCCAACCCTTCCTTCTTCTTACAACAACAACCCTAGCAGCGCAGAAAGAGATCCTCACTGTGTCGCGGGTGTCAAGGAACTAAGCTCGTGGTATTTACCTGAAAACAGACACTCATCATTTTTTAGACCTCTCCCTGCATTCTTGTGTACTATTCTCAGACCGTGCTGTATCTGGGTCAGTGCAATTAATCACCCGCATCACTCCCAAACAGGTAAATCTACGTGGCTGAAATAGCAGGAGGCTGGATTTCTATGCAGTCAGGGTCTTTCATGAGTTTGGTGTTGCAGTGTAGGAGTATATGAAGATGTGTATTTGCGAGTGGGTGATATGTAGATAATATGAGATAAAACTTTATCGACCACCTGGAGGGAAATTTAGCACTAATGTTGAATACTTACCAGAGTATCTTTAGATTCTGTAAGAGTTGTAAAAGAGCTTAAAGTAAATCTAATTTTAAGGCAGTAAAATGTAACAATAGGGTTATTACAGGTCATCTCATTTCAAATGTTCAGTCAGACTTGCAACTACTACTTTAGTTATTTGTGTATTGACTTGGTTTGGTGTGTTGTTTGAGGTGCTGTTGTATCAGACTGTATATCGAAAGGTTTAAATACATGGAAGAGTGAAAATATTAGAAACATGATCAGCCATATTAAAGTATGATGATGGTTTTGCTGCTTTGTCACTTATTTCATTTTAAATTGATGTTTAATTCAAGTCTAGATGGCATCAAAAGGCTGTAACTGGCAGTGCTGCATCAGTAAGTTATATCTCTTCATACCTAAACTCACACACTCTTTGACTTTTTTCCCAGGAGGCTGTGCGAGTTTTGATTCGCCACTCGGCTGACGTGAACGCCCGAGACAAGAACTGGCAGACGCCGCTGCACGTCGCCGCCGCCAATAACGCGCTGCGATGCGCCGAGGTCATCATCCCGCTGCTGAGTAGCGTCAACGTGTCGGACCGCGGGGGACGCACCGCCCTGCACCACGCCGCCCTAAACGGCCACACCGAGGTACTGCAAGAGACTACCTGCTGATGCTCTGTCATGAGTGCTGCTTTTTCACAGCCAGAAGTGTTTTGTCAGTAAAATGAAATAATTTGCATCCTTGCTTGCAGCACTGTAGCCACTTCGCTGGTATGCCGGTGTAGCTCACCAACAAGCAGGCTATGATGTAACCATCCTTTGTGCTATTTTTGAGGATAGTTTGGTTAAAGGAAACAAGTGGGCGAATGCAGCTGTATCACTGGGTTATCAAGTGGGCTGTTCATTTTAACACACTCACAATTCACAAATATGCCGGATCTAAAATTAACAATGAGAGGCGGCAGATTTTCTGAAGCCACGCTGAATGGACGGCTTCTCTGTTTCTGTTCGACAGCCCCTCCAGAGTGTTTATGCAACAACTGAGCCAAGCGATGAGATGTATTCACAATGCTGTTATATAAAGACCATCACCAAACACTCACACTGACACAGACACTTATGCTCACTCATACTGTGTGGCCTGCTGCACTCATCTCTTATATTGCCCAATAATTTCTCCTCTCCACGTTCTCTCTGTGACAGATGGTAAACCTTCTTCTCGCAAAAGGAGCCAACATCAACGCTTTTGATAAGAAGGACGGCCGGGCGCTGCACTGGGCAGCTTTCATGGGTAAGAGACAAAGACAGTTTGTTAAAAGACATATCACACATCATGTCTTTATTTCCTGGAGGTAGAACGTTGCAGATGTACTTGGAAAAAATGAATAAGTTGCTCATTATGAGTCATCTACTTGCTAAAAGACCAATTCATCAGAACTCCAGCAGTGTGTGGTTTTTTTTTAAAGTTTTTTTTTCTCTACAATTTTTTTAAACACCGGTATGAATATTGGAGCAAAACATATACCAACAATGAGCTTCTTTTATTAGTGAAACAAAATGGAACATAACACAACAGGTGATTTTAAAGTGACAATGACAGAACAAATCATGTATTAAGTACATTCATTGTAGCTTGAAACTGGTGTGACAAAGCTGGAGTTTTTACATTTGCACAAGCTCTCAACAAAAACAGAGGCAGGAAGTTTTATGGTTGAACAATAAATTTTAGCTAACAGAAAATTTTGACCAACAAACATCACTGGAAAAAAAATATGAAACATAATAACTTTACATTACCACACAAATACAACCAAAATATTTGAAATTAAAATAAGGGTCACTTTGGCTCTGTAAAACTGTGATTGACACTTTTCACAGTTCTCATTTTTTATAGAGGAAGCAATGAATTTAATAAAAACAAATTGATACATTAATCATTAATGAAAATATTGACCAAAAATATAAGCCTGCTGATATATTAGTGAACTTTACTATTCATTATTTCTTTGCAAAATGTCCAGCGTGGTTCATAATAACTGTCTGTGTACAAGCTTTGATTTCTTCATACATAAAGCAGAAAAATGATGAAGGAATGCTTCAGTGTTGCTTTTAGTCCACTGAACACCTCAATCTGACAGTTGAATCTTATCTCCTGTGTTTTGTGTGCTGTGGTGCGCCCCCTGCAGGTCATCTGGATGTGGTGTGTCTCCTGGTGAGCCAGGGGGCGGAGATCAGCTGTAAGGACAAACGAGGATACACTCCCTTACACACGGCGGCCTCCAGCGGGCAGATAGCTGTGGTCAAACACCTGCTCAACCTGTCTGTGGAGGTCAGGACACACACACACAAAGATTAAATCCCCATGTATTCATTCACTCCTTCTCTAGCTGGCCATATTAACAATTCTTGTTTTCTCTGTGTGGCAACAGATAGATGAGTCCAACGCGTTTGGGAACACAGCGCTCCACGTGGCTTGTTTTAACGGTCAGGATGCTGTCGTCAGTGAGCTGATAGACTACGGTGCCAATGTCAGCCAGCCCAACAATAAGGGCTTCACCCCGCTGCACTTCGCTGCTGCCTCCACTCATGGAGCGCTCTGTCTGGAGTTTCTGGTCAACAACGGGGCTGACGTCAACGTACAGGTACGCCAGCTGAAAGTCTGCCTCGCATAACGCCGCTCTTACATCTGATTACAGAGGATACATATTGCATTTCTACCTCTGCTGCTAACAGCAGGGCTCTTGGAATGGTGATGTCTGTCCTGGCATCCCTTTTTATGGTCTTTATTTCCAACACATTGGTCCAGAGTGAAATTTATTATACGAAGATGCTTTCAAATCCAAGCACCACATTTCTGTCATTTTCAGCAGTACCTTGAACTTATAGTTGCCTTAATACTGTATAAAACACCCAAATGTACTCACTTGTTTTGCTGAATGAGATCTCTTGTGAGGACTGTGTGGGTGTGAACAGACTGAGCTATTTCCCTGAGCTGCCTATTAGCTTTGTTGCACCTGTGCAACCTGAGGTTACCCCTTTATCATTTTTACTGGTTCATAGTTTCGTGATCTCATGTAATTTCAGCATAGCTACACCCAACTTCAACCTGAGCAGAGGTCTAATTAGCTAGAATAACGTAAAACGCATGTGCGGGTGTCGCCTTTAAAGCTGCACTAATCAATATTGTCATATGAACAGTGGGTCAAAGGATGATTTGTACTGTGAAAGATGTCTTTTGTTGCCTTCAGCTCCTTTTTTTTTGGCAACTTTACTGTTTGGTTTCCTCTCACTACTCTATTCAACCTCATTTCCAGCAGCAGGCAGCTGTTTTCAGGGAAGAAGCTCCACTAAACCCACTGCACACTACCTTCACAACACCAAACAGTTGACAGACAAAGTTATCAAAAAGCTGATGAACATAGTGTAGCATTTAGCCGCTAAAGGGTGACATATTTCCCTCAGAAGTAGTTGAAGACCAAAACAAAGCTTAAAACAGGCTTGATTTTCCAACAATTTTCTGACTATAGACTGTCAATCTTGTGTCAAATTAACTCTGATTCCATTGTGTAAAAAAGATAAGTCCATAATTGAGATGATTAACACCTGTCTCTAACAAGTGGTATTGTCATTGCACGTGTTTCTCAACAAAAAGGCTGTTTTGCTTAAAATCTGGAATCTGTTTCTGTATTTCTCCTCCACGTCCTTCAGAGTCGTGACGGGAAGAGTCCTCTTCACATGACGGCAGTTCATGGACGCTTCACTCGCTCCCAGACCCTCATCCAGAATGGTGAGACCTCTTTATGCTTGTTAATGTCCTGGGGTCTCTTTAAAGTTGCTCTAGTGGCACATTCTCCTCATGAATCGACATCTTATTTCAGGTGGGGAAATCGACAGCGTGGACAAGGATGGCAACACTCCTCTCCACATTGCTGCCCGCTACGGTCATGAACTCCTCATCAACACTCTCATCACCAGTGGAGCTGACTGCACAAGGTTTATTTTTTCACCTGTTAAGAAATTTGTCTGAAATTACTACAATGACAAGGTGACTGTCTACTAAAAGAGACTATTGTTTCCTTTCTGCACCTTTCTGCCATCTCCAAAGACGAGGAGTCCATGGCATGTTCCCCCTCCACCTGGCTGCCTTGAATGCTCACTCTGACTGCTGCCGGAAGCTGTTGTCCTCAGGTAGTACACAAAGTTAACAGTAAAGCGGTGGAAAGCAGATTTAGTTTCCTAATCAATGTTACTGTGACCAGCACATTATTAGTTTGACAAAGTTCTTCACATTCTTCCTCTGAATTTGCATCTTAACTAAAAAGAACACTGTCCCTTACTGCCTAAGCTTTGACTGGGTACAATAATATACATTAATCACGCATTGTCATTTGTAAATCAAAGTAGAGAAAAACATGCAGAGTAGATAAAAGTAATTTTTCCACTTTTAAAGGTGCAGTGTGTGGAATTTAGTGGCATCTAGCGGAACAGATTTGGCAGAAATAGAATATAATATTCATAAGTATGTTTTAATTAGTGTATAATCACCTGAAAATAAGAATGATTGTGTTTTCGTTACCTTAGAATGAGCCCTTTCTATCTACATAGAGAGCAGGTCCTCTTCCATGGAGCCCTCCATGTTGCACTGCCATGTCTCTACAGTAGCCCAGAATGGACAAACCAAACACTGGCTCTAGAGGGGGCCTTTCACATTTTTTGCGAGTTTTGCGGCCACACGCTTGAAGTGGAGGGGAGTGGTATTCAGTCGGTTGTAATCTGCAAACTCACTGCTAGATGCCACTAAATCCTACAAACTGGTCCTTTAAATAGTTTGTTTGTGTGCTTTAGCTGCTATTGTCTGTCTAACTAGCATAAAGTTACAACCTACAGTTGTAACAAAACGTCCCAAAGCCAAGACTTAGTATATCATTAACCAACTACATTAGTTTGTTGGGCTACTAATTACGTAAAAGTTTAAGAGTAACGTGTAGTTTCCTCACTGTGTGGGAGCTGCTCATTTAAAGCTATCAGAATGTAAGCTAATGTTAGCGGCTGTGTCATGCTCTATTGTATTAGGTGAAGTTTACACTTCAGCAACGTTATTGAAGACAGCATTACGTTCACCACATGTTAGTCAGTGCTCATCCTAAAAACATTTTCTTATGTAACATCAAATATGAAAACATACTGTTATTTTATATTTTACTTAATACTTAATCATATTTATAATACTAGGGCTAAGCTTTACACTGTAATACGAGAACAATGCTGTTCTTTATTTAGCCCTATGTCTTCTACAAGGTTCATCAGCTGGTGAGGATGCTGACTGTTTGGCTGGGACATTCACTTAGCCTCAGTCCCTCAGCATGATATTGCGTATGACCCCTTTTATAAACTTCTTTTTTTAAAAGAGGTAGCTTGAAACATTAAAAAGTCAGCCGGAGACAGCGTTTTAAACCAACTCCTGGAACATTAGCTTATTTAGCTAGCTAGCTTCAGCTGATCAAATGTGCCAGGAAAAAGTGGTATGTTCAGCCGGCACCATCAGTGGTCGTTGGCAGGAAATGAGAAGCATGCTTCCGCCTGGCTCTGTCTGAAGTTGAGGATTGTTTCAAATAAAGTTTCAAACACAGGAAAAGTTTCAAAGACGAATTTTGAGTGGTATCTGCCACTTTTTTCATTTCATTGTAAACTGTATACAACATGTGCTGTGATAGAACATGTAGCAACAATAACCATGAAGGGCAGGGCTTAGTGAACGTTGGGTTATGGCAGTCTGTGTGGAGCCTAACAGGCAAAAACCAGGGGAAAATGTCTTAAAGTTATAATCCTGAAAGGACAGATTTACAATTTTATAAGTCTGTCTTAAAACAATAGTCAGGAGCCCAAATTAACATTGAAATATGTTTTTCTTGCCATAATTATTCCGACTAACCATTAGAGGATCCCTTCATAATACACTTACAATGTAAGTGATGGAGGCCAAAATCCACACTCCTCCTTCTGTCCTCCCTCTTTCAACTTTTCTCATCTGGACCAGTAAGACAACTTAAAAACTGTAATTTGGCTGATATTTATGACAATACTATGGGTTTATTGTCCTGGAAATGTGCAAATCCAGGATCTGTTCTGCCTGAACATCATCTGTGAGTGCAGTTTTCAGGGAGTTTTGAGCCCGGTTGTTTTTCTTTCTCCCAGTGGTGAATTCCTCTACAAGCACACATATTCAGCTCTGGCCAAATTCAAGTCACAATGTTCCAGAAACAGACAAGGACTCACTGAGTCTAATTACTCACTGATAGGACCACTCTCCCTCCCTCCGGACCATACAGTCTATGCTCTAGACAAGTGTGTATTCTGTTGAATTCTCCTCTTAGAGAATTGACATTGCTAGTTAATATCTTGTTTACATCTGAAAGATTTCCTTGTTGCTTTTGGCAGTGAAATGATTTGCCTTTCCACTCATTCCATATATTTTGTTTGGTTCTGACTGAGAGAGGGTTTTCCAATACACAAGAGGAAAGATGTACAAATGTGAAGTAGGAATAGGGGAAAGACAACAATCCTTTCTGGCTCCACATGCCTCCGACAATTTAACAAGACCCTGCGGCAAAGCATGGAGCAGGACGAAACTGGGCTCCTCATGTGGCTCGGCTGAGTTGCTGTACTGAACAACAAAGAAGTCATTTACATGTGCTTGAGCTCTTTACAGCTGTAGTGTTGCGTCTGGACAGGACCGCTGTGAGAGCAGTTGGCCAGGGCATTTGTATTGGTTGCACTTAGAGCTAAATCAGGAGCTAAAAGTCCCCTTTCTACCATATCTGAAGAACCGAGAAGATTGTAACAACAATTTTAAAGCCACGGGACAAGACGGCAACACATTCATAGTGTTGTTCTTAGTAATTTACTCTTGTCTGATTATGTGTTAAGTTACATTCATTTGGTTGATGCTTTTGTCTAAAGAGACATACAAAAACAATATTCAACAATATTCTTTGTATCAGAAACTGCAGTTTCATCGCACCCAAACAAACAACTAAGACCATGTTCAGTGCTACATTCAAAGTGCTTCGATTTTTAAAAAAAATAGAGGCATGACATGTTATAACACGCGCTGTCAAGGTGTAATCTAAAAGTTGAGGATTCAAATGGAGGATTTGTATAGTCTGTCTGCATAATATGGAGGATCTGCTGACTGATTCCTGGTTCTTCTCCTGATTCAGCACTCGCATTGAAACACTTAGCAAGTAGTTGCTCTCTGTATGTCTCCTGATGACCGCTCCCTCGTCAGCTGCATCATCTAGTCAGTCTGACCTTAGTCCTAATTCTAGCGACCGCCAGTCATGATATTGCATGGTGATTTTAACACACTACACTGTTGGATTGTTTAGTCCTCACGTCAGCTGTTTTGCTCTCCTCACATGATTTGTGGGTATTGTTTTCAGCGGGGTGCTTCTGCTTGAGCAAGTTTGTTGTGTGTTTTGGTGTTAGCGTCTTCTCACACTGCTTACTATGTATATTGCTGTGGTTTGTTATAAATGGCGATGTAGATCTTTTATAACAAAACCACTTTCCACAGCAAATTTAGCCTTCTTTTTTCAACGTACTCCTCCTCAACGGAGTCAGTAGCAACTTTACTTTCTCTTTCAGCCAGGGCAGTAGATAAAACCACTACATTTAGATGAGACAGGTCAGACAGTGTCCATTCAATATTATTCATACTGTTGTCTTACTGTCGTTCATAGTGTGTCAACTGATATAACTTACATCACGCAGCACAGTCTTTAGGCTGACAAAAGTGTGAAATGTGATACAAACAACATACATTTTCCTAAATGTTTTACAATTTGCTAAAATTCAGATCACAATAGAAATATAATCACATTAGCAATAAAATGTTCTTGCACAATGTTACAATTTAACTATGAAGGTATATCTTTCCACATCGGTACATAAAACTACAGGATGCTTGGTTGATACATGGCGAAGAAACACTATAGAAAAGAATCATTACTTGCACTTGTAAGTTAAATAAGTGTTTTTAAAGAATTTTGCATCTTTATGGGAAACTTGAAAGCAACATTTTACTTCAAAGACTTATTTAGGTCAGACTGATGGCTGACACCAAGGCAACAAGCACAAGTAATAGAAAAAATACATCTCAAGACCAATCTTGAGTACTACAGTTCTTGCTCTCAGTCATACCTGTTGCTGCTTTATGTAGTCGGAATCTAAATAGGTCGCTGACACATTAATATCATGACAAACTTGATATTAGTATTATCATTAGTATTAATAAAAATTACACTCATCAAATGATGTGAAATGGCACACCCTTAGTTTTTGTTCCTGAGTTCCTAAAAAGGTGCCAGGGTTCCTGAAAAAGTTCCTACACTGAAAAAAGGCCAATTATTTCAATAGTTACTACAATGTCAAAGCCACAAGCCCTCAACGTCTTATGTGAACATGATGAAAATTCACTTTTTCGCTGCACTTTATCAGATTCTTCCCAGTGTTGGTCTCTCAGACTGTTTGAATGTCTTTCTCTCTCTGTTTGTAACATGTAGCTTACAGCTGCTGATGTGTTTTCCTGTGTATGCATGGCCAGCATCATGCACTCCTACCTAACCTTCTCTGTCCCCCCCCCCTCACCTGTCACACTAACACCTGTCTTTCTCTCCTGCTCCTCCTCCTCTGCCTGTCTGTCTGTCTGTCTGTCTGTCTGTCTCTCTCTCTCTCTGTGATGACTACCGCTGTGTGTTGTCTGGCCTCCCTCCCGTCTCCCTGCGCTGCCCTCGTCAGGTCGGAGGTTTAGCATAATGTGTAACGACTCGGTCCTGTCTGCAGGCTTCCAGATAGACACTCCTGACAGCCTGGGGAGGACCTGCCTGCACGCTGCTGCTGCCGGAGGGTGAGGTCCACCATTCATGACGTGATAGACATCTCTTAAAAAGAAGTTAATTGCCTGTTTATCACAACTCAACTCTTATTTCTGTCGTTCTGGCAGTTTCTAAAGATCTGAGAATTTTAGCAACATCACAACAATAAAGTCTGACTGTGGGGTAAAAAATACAAACAGAAAGATCAGACAGGTTTTCGCCAGATTATCTAAACCTCTTTATTTAGAGGTAAAACGAATTGGTGAGTACAATGTTACTGCCAATAGCTTCAATGACCAAAACTTGAATATAAGAATTATCCTTAATCATCTCTTTATCAAAGAATATAACCAACATTCAGTGCTTTTCTTTGGTCTAATAAGGGTTAAAAATCTGTTGCTTTATTGATTAAAGCTAAAACCCAACTGAAAAATTGTAATTTGTACTTTCTAAACAGTCTTCCTGCAGTTATTACACCTCTCTGATCATTTCACCCTGCTCTTTGTGTGCAGTAATGTGGAGTGTGTCAAGCTGCTCCTGAGTAGCGGTGGAGACCACAACAGGAGGGATAACTGCGGCAGGTAAGAGAATACATGGCTGTCCATTGAACAGCTTCTTATAACTGTGTAGGTGGAGTTTAAACTACAAGCTGATAAATGGATTAAATGACAGAAAATGAATCAACAATTTTGTTCGAGTAATTGTCAAAAGTCATTTATCAAGCAAAAATGCCAAACATTGTCTCTCTGTCTGATGATGAGAAAATCAAGTACTTACATTCGAGGAGGTGCTCCTCGAATGTAAGTACTTGATTTTCTCATCATCGTAAAATCTTGGTTTTGAATCGGTTAAAGCTACATTAATTATATCCCTAATTTTCTGTCATGCATTGCAGGTGTTAATGTTTAAGATTAAAATAGAACTGTGATTCCAAGGGACTCATTTGCAAAGAAGTTCCAGTAGTGAGGCAGTGCAGAACCAGGTTTAAAGTGTTGGCTTGGGTGCCATTGCACTGCTTATTCATGTGTGTGTATGAGTGTTGTTTAAGGGTGTGTGTGTGTGTGTGTCAGAGCCATTTGTCTTTAATTGTTTTGAGTCAGGCGTTCATTGCGTCAACGGAAGGTTGGACATGCTGGTATGCACCACAACAGACCTGTTGATTCGTGCATTTCTGCATGTCAGTACATATGGCTATTAGACTGGACTGGTATTAGTGTGAATTATCTTAATAATAGATCAAGTGTGGCCAGATATGACCAATCCATTGATGATTCTGTTTCTGAGTCACTACAGTTCTCTGAAACCTTCGAGAACAATCGCATTAAAATTTGCACAAGGAAACTCTGTCCACATGTTTTGGGGCTAGGCCTGCTAGGTGTGGGAAACCTTACTGCGGCAGCATGCAATGATATTTTAGACAAAAATGTGCTTTTAACTTTGGTTATGAAGTGATCCCATCCCGATGCACTTCTATGGTAAGTGATGGGGGCCAAAATCCACAGCACAGTGTTCTGTGTTAAAATACATTCCAATTTATCTGAAGCTAATACGAGCAGTCAGTGTTACAAATCAAGTTAATATCTTCCAAAGTTGCAATGTTTTCAATACTAAATTCACTCTTTGTGTTTCTATGCCTCCACCGCCACTCAGCAGGAGAACTGACTATGGAAACAAAGTAGGAATTTTGTAATAAAAAGACAGCAACAGCTTGATTTGTCTAACTCAGAGTGCTGAAATCTCATAACTTCAGATAAACATTTGAATGCATTTTTGCACAGAATGAGGACTGTGGATTTTGACACCCATCACTTCCACTGAAAAAACACATTAGGAAGGAACATCTCACTGGGCAGTATGTACAGAAATGATTACAATGAGCAAAAACTGTTCCAAAGTGTTCCTGACTTGATACAGACTTTTTTCGGCTGTCCACATACTTTAGGCCATGTAAATCCTCATATACACTACATATGTTGTGTGATCTGTTTGCCTGACTTGCTCTCTCTCTGTCTTTGTTATTTCCCAGGACTCCCCTCCACTATGCGGCCGCCAGCCGCCACTATCAGTGTCTGGAGACTCTGGTGGCTTGTGGCACCGCCATCAACGCCACTGACCAGTGGGGGCGCTCCGCCCTGCACTATGCTGCCGCCTCAGACTTGGACAGGAGGTGAGAAACCAGGAAACGCACGGGCTCCTCCAGTCCTTCTCATTTGTTGTTTCTAAACTGTATGAGAAGAAAAGTTGAAATAAGAATCCTTCAGATCCTCTCACATTATTCACCGTCTGATGAGGAGAGGAAGTGGAAATCTAGAGACTGCTCCTCCTCACACCGTTTCCCTGGTGTTAAACTGAAAAGCAGGGTAGCTGTCTACTGTTACTGGATTTAGAAACCTGATGGTCCACACCTCTCTGTTTCCATGGTAACGGGAGGTGATACTGAGGTGTAGCGCTGGTGGTAGTTATGCACAGCCTCCAGGACTGGCAGCCCCACAGTTGACGACGCAGTGCACAGAACATACAGTAGTTATCCACTTACTTGTTGGCATTAGTAGGTACCACCACATGAAAGAGGCTGTTGTTTGAGTGTGATCATGTTTTTATCCTCTTGTATGTCATCCTCCCTCCTGCTCTCACCCCTCCACAGGCGTCGTGTGGCTCTGGAGTCAGAGAGTGAAGGAGTTCAGGCGGAGAGAGAGAAAGAGGCGGCACTGTGAGTCCACACTAATACACACATACTCATTCTAAGAAAAGTTGGGTGTGTATTGTGTTCACACAAAAGTGACAAAATGAAGTGTAGTCGAGACATTATGTGTACTGACTTGATCTTATTTATTTTTAAAGAGAAATTAAATTAGCCTCCTTTACAATAATTCATATAATGCTGATTTCATAATCATAATAAAAGTTAAAGAATAACTAACTGAAATTAATCAATAAAATAAACGCAAAACTATCTGAGCAAGTGGAGTAGGTTTTTTTGTTAATGGGACTCCAAACCTTTTTAAAATTGATTGGGAGGTTGTTGTTGTTTTTTTTAAATAATGAAATAACTTTTCACTTGAGAAACAAACTAACTTATCAAAATCCTGGATCTTTGAGTTCGCTGTTACTATACACTATGCAGTGCAAAAAACTACTCACAGCTGCAAAAAGAAATTTAAATAAATTGTGGTTTGGTGGTGAGACGGCCACAGAGGGATTTCAGATAACAGTTAACACTCAGTGTAAAGACAGGAAATGGACAAAAACACATATATACACAAACTCTGTCTTATGTTTGGATAACTTTTTTGCACACACTTCCAGAAATCAACCAGCCCGTTAACAGCCACACACACTCTTCTGCCTAATATGTGACACGTTTGGTTTCAGTCTGCATTGAGTTCTCAACAATCATACCTTGAAATCCTGATCTTGTTCAGTGCTCACTAGTGGCGTTGAGTGAGTTGCCATCTTAAGTGACAAGTGAGGTGTTGTGTTGTTTTCCAGATGTTTGGAGTTCTTGCTGCAGAGTGGAGCGACGGCCTCACTGAAAGACAAACAGGGCTACAGTCCTGTCCACTACGCTGCTGCCTACGGACACAGGCACTGTCTGGAACTGGTCAGTTTACACACACACACACACACACACACATACACTCACCACATGCTGAGGTCTGTGATATTCTGAGGCTACGTGGAGGAAACAGTTATATTGTTGGATAGTGACTGCAGGCGTTTTCTCCATCTGTTGCCTGATCATATTTTCGCTGCACACCACGCAACGACATTCCAGGTTTCTGGTGTCTCTTGTTTCATTGTTGGCTCTGATTCGTCGAAGTTTTTCAAAGCAAAACTAGTGCCATTTGAGTTTGATACAGTATACGGGTCGACTGTCGGTAAGTAAACTGACTGCAGGCTTGGTGTTGGTTTTGGAAGGAAATGTGCTGATGTGTGTCATTGTGACCTGCAGCTGCTGGACAGAGACGACAGTCACCAAGACGACCCTGAATCCCTGAACGCCAGGAGCCCCCTGCACCTCGCTGTGAGTCTCACACACACACACACAAAAGACAGCATGATGTCTTCATGAAATTTATTGTTTGATACTAATATCACAGTTTTTGTACCCAAACCATAACAATACTTCTTTCAATACCTTACTTTGGCTTCTTTTGTTAAATGTAAAGCATATTTATATATTTGTCAAAGTTAAAAGTTGTCTAAGCAGATCAGTAGTACAGGACCCTTGACTAAATAAAATAGTCTAAAATTGGAAAAATTCAGCTTTAAATCTGATCAGAAAATAAGTAAACACGATTATAAATCAGCTTTCTAACTCTCTAACAGACATATTTCACTAAAAAGTATTCAGGTAATATTGAGCTCCTCTGTATTGTGTATTGTGTATTGTCTCAGGAACACAATTTATTAGATGTAACATTTTACTCACTGAGCTGGTAGCTGAGATCTGGGAACCTTGTAACATCTCTTAAAAGAAGTCAGATGGAGCAAAAAACACAAACAATCAGACAATCACCTCAGAATAAGGTTTAAGTAATCTGGCTAAACTGTTGGCTTGATCAGATCGCCATGCTGTCTGATTGGTAGCAATGTACTGTAGATCTGTACAACGTCATCATAGCTGTTAACGTTAACGGCTAAAACTATGACAATAAGACCCAAGTTGTAAAAAACAGGAATCATAATTTTACCTATAACATGCTGATGCGATGTTATACAGTATATGTGTGTTTGTGTGCATCGGTGGCTGATTTGTGAGCGTTTGTCTCTGCAGGCGTACCACGGCCACGCTCAGGCCCTGGAGGTGCTGCTGCAGGGGGAGAGGGAGGTGGACCAGGGGGACGAGGCAGGGAGGACCCCCCTAGCCCTGGCTGCCCTCCGAGGCCACTCTGACTCCGTTCACACCCTCCTCAGCCAGGGGGCGTCGCCGCGCAGCACCGACACACAATACGGACGCACACCTGTACATCTGGCAGGTGGGCTTCACTTTCAGTATCACGTTGATGAAACTGTTTTTTGTTGTTTTCTTTTTGTGTCTCTGTCACAACATGTGTCTGGTACTTTGATTACATTTAAATCTGCATTGTAGCAGCTGTTTTACACTATATGGACAAAAGTATGCGGACAAAGCCGGGTTTGTATGTAAATGGGTTTTCCCAGTTTGGTTCGGAAGAGCTCGGACCTGCCTGCACAGAGCCCTGACCTCAACCCCAGCTGACACATTTGGGATGAACCGGGCCGCTGACACCTGTAATATCAGCGCCTGATCTCACTAATGGCTGAACGGGAGTAAATCCCTGCAACTAGGTCCCAAAATTTTGTGGAAAGCCAGAAGAATGGAGGTTATATCAGCATATTAATGAGTAAGGTTTTGGAATATGATGTTCAGCAATCACGTAGGAGTGTAATGTTGTTTTTACTTTTGGGCATATCTCTTTCCTCAACCCAAACTCAAATAATCAGTCCCACTGAGCTGATGTGTCATCAAGCTGACTATTAATAAACATCTCTGTCGCTTTGTTTCTCGCTCCCTCCAGTGATGAACGGTCATACGACATGTGTGCGCCTCCTGCTGGATGAATCCGACAGTGCAGACATGGTAGACGTTGCTGACTCTCAGGGACAGTGAGTGATTTCTCTTTTGTGTCTCCCCCCCCCCTTTACCATGTATTTGCTGCTTTCGCTTCGTCCTCTTTAAACACTTCCTGTCTTGTCTTTCTCTCACGCCGCATCGTCTGCAGGACTCCTCTGATGCTGGCGGTGGCGGGAGGTCACGTTGACGCCGTGTCGCTGCTGCTGGAGAGGGAAGCCAACGTCAATGTGCCCGATAACCACGGCCTCACTGCGCTGCACCTCGGGGTAAGATTTTAAAAAAAAGTTGCTGTAACATTAGAATTTAGATGATACCTTATTAATATTTGGATTATAGCTAAATATATCAATTTACTGACATGTCTATAATATCTGTCTGCTTTTTATTTATTTATTTTATCTCACAGCTCATTTGTGTCCATTTCGTGATGACTGTAGTTTAAAGACAGCGACTGCTCAGTGGATTGAAGGTTGTCTTTAGACTGAAGAGGGAAAACAGGACTGTGAGATGGAATATGATAAATAAACAGATCAATAAACAGATTAACAAAAAGCCGAATTTAAAATCTGCAATTCCATGTTGAAATTTAAATTGTCACTAATTGTCACTAAAAGACAGAATAAGTGAAAGTCTATAATTATTGGAAACCTGTACAGAAAATGGCAATATTTTATGATGTGAACATCTGAGCTGGACAGTAAACCATATTTATCAAATCACTGACATTGTGGACCTCTTACCAACCTGAAGTTACTCAAATTACAATTTCCAATTAATCTGACTCCTGTATAATTATCAGTTATCAATACATTTATCGTCACAATTTATTGTGATGTAGATTTCACAATTTTAACACATTTGTAAACTGTAAATATCTGCTTAATTGTAAATTAACATGTCCTTAATGTTTTATACTATAATCGATCAATACTCTCAATACCAATCTAAAGTACTCTCAAGTACTTCTTTTAGCCTCTTAACTACAAATTGTTGAAACTTCACATGAGTGCTGACCATATTTCAAAACATTTCATAAGCTTTTAAATAAATTTCCTGTTTTTCTAGGGTGAGTCTCCATTAATTCCACTACACACATCATGGAAGACATAAACAGTTTGACAGATACATTTAGATGACTAAGTGTTCACTGTAATGGATTATCAATCACATAGTTTCGAGTCGCGAGTTCATGCACATGAAGCAGTACTGCTGGTCTAATCTAAACACACCCTCTGTGCTGCAGCTGCTGTGTGGTCAGGAGGAGTGTATTCAGTGTCTGTTGGAGCAGGAAGCCTCGGTGTTGCTCGGCGACTCGCGGGGTCGCACGGCCATTCACCTGGCCGCAGCCCGAGGCCACGCCTCCTGGCTGAGCGAGCTGCTGAGCATCGCCTGCTCCGAGCCGCCCTCCCTGCCCCCCCTCAGAGACCAGAGCGGGTACACGCCGCTGCACTGGGCCTGCTACTACGGTCAGTGTTATCTTATGTAGACTGGTAATCACTTGTTTTATGGATTTATCTCTTTCTGATTGGTTTATAAGTTATTATTATCCAGCTAAAAACAATTTGTTGGTCTTTGTCAATATATATGTGTGTGTCTGTAGGTCATGAGGGGTGTGTGGAGGTTCTGCTGGAGCAGAAAGGTTGCCGCTGTATTGATGGGAACCCCTTCACTCCTCTGCACTGTGCTGTGTAAGCCACATGAAGCTTTATTACTGCTCACTGTTTTTTCACTCTTTGAAAGGGCTGCAAGTCATGTTTATTTTTATTACCAGCTGTTATTCTCTTTAGTACTATTACTACATCTTCACATTGTTTGTTTTGTTGGATTAAAAGTCTAAACGGTGACAAAAAGCTGCAATTGCTCACATTTCAGACGCTGGATCCAGCAGTTGTTTGGGATTTTTGTTTAATGATTGAAATGATTAATCGATCTGTGAAATTGCTGCTGATTAATTTTCTGTTTGGTAATCAACTACAAACTGTTGCAACAGTTTCTTCATATTTAAAAAAAAAAATTGCTGCCAAAGGACAAAACACTTAACAGCGATCAGCTCAGAATATGCTTTCAAAAACGTAGGAGAAATAGAAAAATGCCAAAAGAGCTGATAATCATGTTCCAGTATTCATCCTGTGTAAGTATTGAAACTGATTTTTAAAAATAAAACAGCACATAATAGATAAATGATGAGATAAAATAAATATATTAGCAATAATAAATGAGCATTATCTAATGTTGTGATCCTCTGGACATTGAACAGCAGGAATAAAGTTTGTGCTCCCCATTTTTCTTCGTTTTCGACAGCTGATATCAGTTAGTGAAATCCTGTGTTTATATTTAAACTAACAGGGTGAATGACCATGAGCCCTGTGCATCTCTTCTGCTGGAGGCGATGGGATCAGACATCGCTGGCTGTAAGGACGCAAAGGACAGGTGAGACGTGTGTGTGTGTGTGTGTGTGTGTGTGTGTGTGTGTGTGTGTGTGTGTGTGTGTGTGTGTGTGTGTGTGTGTGTGTGTGTGTGTGTGCAGGTACAGTTAATTGACACCACAGTAGCGTCACTGCTCTGCTGTATCTTCTGTTTTCATTCCCTCCTCTCGCTCCCTCCTGCAGGACTCCTCTCCACGCTGCAGCGTTCTCGGGTCACATCGACTGTGTCCAGCTGCTCCTTTCCCACGATGCACCTGTTGATGCTGTAGACCAATCAGGTCGCACCGCACTGATGATGGCGGCTGACAAGGGCAGGATCGGGGCCCTCGGTATGTAGATTGTTTACTTGGCTGCTAGTGTGCTTATGTTGGGTTTTTTTTTAACATTTGGCTCTAGGTGTAATTAGACATACTAGATGTGTGTGTGTGTGTGTGTGTTCCGACATGATGCTGATTCTGTCTTGTGCTCCAGAGGTGCTGTTGACCAGCGCCGGTGCCAACCTCAGTCTGATGGACAAAGACGGCAACACCGCCCTGCATCTAGCTTGCAGTAATGTAAGTGTCCTCTAGGGGGCTTCACACATCTGCTCAGAGGGACTTCAAGTTTTGGAGCTTTCAGTTGGGGTCGTGTTTAGTGTGTTTGGGGGCATTTTGAAGCCTTTATCATAGCGACAGTAGAGAGTAGACAAGAAACGAAGGGGAGAGAGAGATGAGGAGGTGACATGCAACAAAGGTCCACTGCTGGAATCAAACTGCGGACGTCTATTACAGAAATGGTTGCAGGCTACGTGTTGTTAATGTGTTGTAAAGGTGGAAATGTCAAGATGACACAAATTAAATTTAAAAAAAAAAAACTAAATTCTGAAAGCTTTTCAAGAATTTCATACAGAGAGAAAACACATTTTTTAAAAAGGAAGAACAACGGGGCAAACGGAGGTGAAATAGTTGTAGTTTGATTGGCTCTTCCTCTCCGAGCCTGGATGTGATTAATCATGTGATTACTGTACTTTCAGCAAAGAACATTTTCACTCCTAAATTGATTCTTTAGAGCATTTCGAAGTTTAGTTTCCAGAACTTTGCTGAACGTGGGCTCAGGACTTTATGTGGCGCCTGGGATCGTTTATCTGAGCTGGTAGAACTTGACTGTAACCTGATGTCTTCTTCTCACAGGGAAAAGAAGACTGTGCGTTGTTGATCCTGGAGAAGCTGCCTGACTCGGTGCTCATAAATGCAACAAACGCAGCGCTGCAAACGTTAGTATCTAAAATCTCTGTCCACAGACAAGAAAAATTGTCCAAACACATAAATGTAATTTGATCCGAGTAAAGAATGTATAATCATATATCTTCCCTCTGAATACTGTTATCTCTCTATACAAAGTACATGATTCAATAATAATAGTTAACATTGACAAATTTGAGTTGTTGGGACAAATTATTTATCTAAGGGTGTATGATATTGGGGGGGTGGAGGGATTTAGAGCAGGTAGAAGAGGAGAGATACGGTATGTTATGATGATAATTTTTTGACATTACTTTTATAAACCTGGTGTCTCTGTGCGTCTGTCAGTCCTCTCCACCTGGCAGCTCGTAGCGGTCTGAAGCAGGCGGTCCAGGAGCTGCTGTCCCGAGGAGCCAACGTTCAGACGGTGGATGAGAACGGTAGGACGAACCTGGTCTGGTCTGATCTGGTCTGATCTGATCTATGGAGGCTCTTATCTGCATGCTATGTCGCGGTCGGCATGAATGTTTTTTCTCTGAGTTCCAGCATGAACTCTACTTTACTAATGGATCGTTATAATGTGATTTTGCGTGTGTTGCTGCAGTTGGATTCATCTTTAACAGGGTTCCCACTGATCATAGAGTTCAGAAAGGAATATTCCACACGAGGGAAGTCAGAGATTTATTTCTCTTGGCAGACTGGGGAATATCATTGGACACTTTATGGTTTGCTGAGTCATCACATTAGAAGCTGATTCTGTTTATCCCTTTTTAAAGGTGCTCTCAGTGGACCTGGAGGGAATAACATTTTCAGGTCATGGATGCGCTCTGTATGATTTCTTTTCATGACTAAATTATAAAAAAAGTCATGAAGTCGTGGAGTTTCACCTCAGGCGACAGTGGGAACCCTGGTTTAAACTGTATAAAAGCTTCTTGTTTGCCTGCCATGTGTCAATGCAGAAGTTATTGAATGTATTTGTTGTGTAGCAATGTGTTTCAGCTGTGGTTGTCCCTGTGAGCTCTGTGTACCCCCCCCCCCCAATGTCTCTGTTTGCATACCGTGTCAGCTGGCTGAACACTAATGGAATGCTGCTCCATCCCTCCTTTGTCTTCTGCTTCGCCTTCCCCGCTTCCTCCATGTCTACGTCTCGCTCTCCTCCTCTTTCCTCCCTTTTGCTTCTGTCCCGTCCCTTCCCCTCCTCTCTCTCTCTCTCTCTGTCTCTCTCTCTCTCCCTCTTTCTCTCTGTCTCTCTACCTCAGGTCTGACCCCTGCTCTGGCTTGCGCACCTAGCAGAGAGGTGGCTGACTGCCTGGCTCTCATTCTGGCTACCATGATGCCTTTCTGCTCCCCTTGCAGCTCCGGGGCTCCCTCCCCAGGCTCCCTGCTGAGGCAGCTGCCCCACAAAGGGGTTAAAGGCCCAGGGTCCGGCCCTCGGGGGCCACGCAGCCCCAGGAACCCCTCCGGACCCTCCAGCGAGGGAACCACCGAGAACGACTCCGAGGACTCGGAAACCTTCTGACCCCTGCGAACCGACTCTCTACCCTCCTACCTCGACGTGCGCACCTGAACTTTTTAGTTTCTCCCCCGGTGGAACGATGCAGTGTTTTTTTTTAGTCCGTAAACCCTCGAGGGAGGAGGGTAGAGACTTGGTTGAGACCCAGCGTGGATGTTTGCAGTGTTTGTATCTTCTGCTCTTCATGTGGGGAACGTGTACAGAATCACTCCGCTGACACCAAGCTGGAGACCCTGCAGCGCTTTTTCTTAGTGCCCTTTTCCAAAAACAGTGATTGGAGCAGCTGCACTGCCCTGGACTGACTACTGCAGCCCAATAAGTTGCTCCCTGAAACTGCGGTTGAAGAATTTGATCCAGGCCAACGATGGTTTGGGCCTGCATGCTTGTGTTATCTTTACACCATGGTTCGTTCTTTCTACTCACGGGTGCTTAAATCCAAACCGACCTCGGTACTCAGTCTCTGCATGGCACAGCAACTCGCCTCTGAGACTTGTCTGTCTTAAAAAAAAAAAAAAAAAGAAGCCATTTTTAACTGTTTGTACAAAATGAAGTAGACCATTAAGAAAGTTAAGTGTAATTTTAATCTTTTTTTTATTATTTTGGCTTGTTGTACCAAATATTGGACTTTCACACATTAATAATTAACATGTTTCGACAACCCGGTCTCCTAGAAATTATGTTAATGTCCTACTTAACGTAAAAATGTTGACTGACAACATATTTCATTTGTTTTCCATGATATCTGCTGATAGGAACTACAGCACGGTTAACAGAAAGCAGTTAGTGAAAGATTGTGGTTTAATATTTTAAAAATCAACATTGATGTGAGCAGGATGTGTTTAACTTTTTAAATTTTTTTTTAATAAATACTAAAACCACCTTAACATCACAGTGAAATGGAAGTTAGCGTCCATCATAATGTGATGTAATTCAGCGTATAACAGAATGTGTGAGCGGCACAGTTGATTGGATAAGTCAAAAGTAGGCGTGGCTTAGCAAATAAACGTATTTGGCTGAACAAATGAGAATCTAAATGTCATTTCTAGGAGACGGGGTTGGTACTGAAGGGTCACATTAACCGGTACAAAGAGCTTGCTGTTAACTGTTCATTTAACAACGAAAGCACAAATTTTAATTTCTCTGTTTGGTTTTGAGCTGTGAGGTTTCCAGCCATCGTAAGATGTTGAAATACTACCCACGAAGGATGCTACAACACACTGATGGACACAGGGTTCGTGTAGATTTTTTGCATTTTATCCTGTGGTCTAGAACGGCCTCCTGCACTGTTTTGACTCCATGTCGATCCTTACCTGTAGTGCATGGTTGCACTTTGTAGAGCAGGGTAGCCAATGGCCACTTGTTAAAAAGTTTCTACCGTAAAATGAACACCTTCCCCCTCCTGCGCAGCTCGAAATTTCTTATCCCGCAAGCCCAGATTTTCCATAAAAACTAAAAACGATGAAAAGCTCTTTTAGGTCTCAGTTCATTGTGATATTTTCGATCTTTTACACGATGGTACAAATACTGCCAGCACTTAAATGTAAAATGACACAGGGCCTTGACCACTTTCCGCTCCTTCCCCCTCTGTTCGTCTACCTACCAGCTATGTGCCATTGTCTCAAACGTGTCCAGTGCCTTGATGTCTATTAATTTTTTGTTTCCTTTTATAACATAGCCTGTGTTAGTAGATTAAAAATATTCGTATCATTTAAAGGATCAGATCACCTAAATCACAAACACATTTTATTGTAATTTTTTCCACAGCTACTTAATGGACCTTGAAGTGTTGCTGTTTTGTCAACTGTTGTTTCCGAGGGAGATAATGAACTTTGAGCTTCAACTTTAAAGCCTCCTGTCTGTATTGGGATTGAGGCAGATAAACAGCTAGAATCCACTAGAAACCAGATATTTTTTTGTAATTTGGGTGAGCTGATTCTTTAACATGTCGAGCGTAATGTGACACATAACGTGAGAGGTTATGTTACATTGAATGACAAAGTTTTAGCGGGGTTTGCTCTGCATGAGGGACCATTGTGTTTTCAGTGAAATGGTGTCTCACTCCACTGTTTTCTCTCCTCAAAGGCTGGTGATATTCTATATTTTTGTTATTGTCAATGAAAAAAGACCAAAATCTAGAACATCACCGGACTGATCCTTTAAGTTTGTTGCGTGTGTGTGTGTGTGTGTGTGTGTGTGTGTGTGTGTGGGTGTAAGAGTGTGTTACTTTAGGTACTGATATGAAATTGCTTTTGTATATAATGTGGACGTAAATCTTTGTATGAAAAAAAGTCTCCATCACAGAAGACTTTGAGTGATATCTCTGCTCTAAACAAGAAAGGATGAATAAGAACATGTTTTTTTTTTTTTTCCTCAGTTTAGCTTTCAGAATGGACTAAAAGGTGTATATTAATGAATTTATTTTAAATTGAAATAATAATAATAATTGAAGATTGGAATGGAGACGACTCTAATGCCTGATAAGCACACATATTGTTAACAAGCACAGTTTTTTCCTGCCTCTGCTGTCCCTGAGCTGTAAGTCTGCTGAGAGACTGAATCTGTCTGCCAGTATTATTCTTCTTCTACCAGAACATGAGCTTCACCAGTCCTGACAATCGCTATCGTCACGTGTCTGATGATTTTCATACCAGTTCCTGATGCAGTACGACATGCTGAGGGCTGTTTGTCAGCTACCCTTTTGTTTTATTTTATAATTGTACAATTATAAAAATCTGTTTGAAGTTACTGTGTGGAGCTGTGTGTTTTTTTTTTTTCTTTCCAGTGAATCATAAGACATGTATGCACTTCATTTCATTATCCACAGCATAATCTATGTCTTTGAAAATACACATTCTTGCTGCTGAATCTGATGAGGAGGATTTTCCAACTTTACTGCTTTTGCTTGTGTGTAAATCAATTTAGTCATTATTACTCACAGTCTGTAAACAGCCAACAAACTGAGGAAAATAACAGGCGAGGGGGAAAAAATCCCAATGATACCTCTGAAACTAAGAGAGGAAACTCATCACATGGCTGGTTTAAAGTTAAATTATTCTGGATATTTGTTTTCCAAATGAAACTACACCAAAAAACAGTAATCGTATTGTCATCATTTCAATTGTAATTTAAACTATGCAGCTTTAATAGACTCCAGTATCACTGCAATTAACTGCAATTATTGTCATTATTGATGGATCCATCAATTATTTTTGACATTAGTCTGTAAAATGTTAGAAAATGGCCATCACAATTTACCAGAAACCGAGGTGATGTTTTAATAATTATATAATACATAATAATCATTATATATATATATATATTATAATATTGCTTGTCATATTTGAACAACACAACAAAAAAACATAGAATGTTATAAGAAGCAGCAAAATCTCACATTAGAGAAGTTAGCAGCAAATATTTAGCTTGATAAATGACTTCTATCTGATCAGTTATCAAAATTGTTGTTGAATTGAAACTCTGGTTTTTCCATCATATCCGTTCACTTTTTCACTCTTCATGTGATCGTTTCTGCCTTATTGTCACCAAAAAAAACAGATGATGGCTTTTGAAAAATCAGTGTTAATAATATTTTAATAGTTACATAATCTCTGTACATTTACAAACTTTAAATTACATGAACTAGTTTGTTTACCAAACTATAACCACAAGACTTAGTGGGGGTCCTCTTGAAACAGTTGGCACTATTAAAATAACACCCTTCATTAAAACACATCAGGAATCCAGACGAGGATATATTAGAATTTGCGTCCCCAGTGATAAAAACTGATAACTTGTCTTAACAATGCCGCGGTTGAAGAGCGGCACTGCAGTATGGAATGATACTGTGCTGTATACTGGTCAGGCTTTAGTCTGCATGATAATCAAACATTTACAACGTCCAGTGTGCTTGTGGGTCTCAAGTAGGATGAAAAGCTCTCACATACTGAGGTCTTGTTCCAGGAAACTGATTTCTGTGCATTGAGAGTCTGACAGGGAGTGTTCCCTGTGTTTCTGTTTAGTATTACTGCACTTGTACATGCACACATCGCTCAGCAGTTGATGCCCAGGCCAGTCCAGTGGTCAGGTACCATCAGGAAGTACTTGTCCATGGCCTCGCAGAAGCGAGCTCTGTACAGCTCTGGAGAAACAACAGTGGGCATCTTCCCTGCAGACACAACACACCAACACTACGTTAGAGACAGCAAACATTCACAGCTCCAAGAGCATCAAAGAGCAGTCATCATATGCTGTTGTGTTTTGGACACAGACAGATCTCATACTGAAGTAATCTGATGGGTGTATATGTGGGCAGATAAGTAGATAAAAGACTGCATTATGTACTGTGGACTAGAACATTATTCTACGTTACTGTATTTTTGAGGCTGGTTGATTGTTATTCAACAAATGTAAAGTTAAAAATATCTGATACTTACTGGTACTTATCAGTATACATAAGTTATTATACTCTTTTTTATTACATCAACAAATCTCAAACTAATAAGGATAATTTAAATATGTTAGTTTAAAAAATGCACTCACAATATGTACTTAGAGGTATATTTTACAGCTAATAAAACTTGTCAGTGCTCTTTGGTTAAACTAGGTAACAGCGACACTGTAAGTCACATCAAACATATCTTAGACACTGTAATTTCTTGTTACTTATCACCCAACATACACACAGATACAAACATGTCTGTAATATATCCATCAGGTTCTATTTGAGACTCTTATTTTTCTTAATTCAAGTCAATATTCTTGTTATATTTCATTATTTATAATAATTCAATTTGCAGAAAGGTTTTCATAAAAAACATATTTATCATATTTACTGACTGTCCTCTTTGACAATAAAGTTTATTGTAAGTAAAATATTCTCCCTCTGTACATCTATCACTACTCTGATAACTCTGAAACTGATTTTTTTGGACACTTGTGGGCAGCAGAAACAAGGTTGAGGGAAATATTTGGCTTCTTTGATGCTTATCACTCCACAATGTTCACCAGGTAGTCACTAACTTTTTCATTTTCATTCTTTTTCATTTGGTGCTGAGCATGTATGAGAACAGTGAGGGTGAGCCTAAACTGTAAAGGTTGAACTGCAGCTAGAGCAGTGTGAGCTTGATAACGACTGACCTTGACCTCCCAGGATTCCAGTGGATTTGACAACCATCTCCAGTCTTTTGTCCCAGGTAAATGTCCTGATATAATCTGCAGAATGAGTAGAAGGAAAACCGTTGTAAAGACCACATCCTCAGGAAACTGATCAAAACAGACACATTATACTGAGTTACGACGTCTTCTCACCTATAATCCCGACCACCAGCTGGTCGGTAGCATCGTCTCGCCCCACCAGCAGGGAGTAGTCGATGATGAGGTGGCTGGAGAGGAAGTAGGCGTCGCTGTGTATGGCGGCTCGGAGGATGGCCTTGCAGTGGGAGCGGATGTACAGCGGGTTGTCGTGGATCAACTTCAAGAGGTTCTCATCCAGCAGAACCACCTCACAGCTTTCCTTCCCGGAGTCTGTCTTCACGTTACGGTTTCTCAGCGATCCTTTGAGGTCAAACACCTGCAGAGGAGACGTCAAAGCTGAGGACACCACAGCCAATCTGCACAGTTTATTAACTTCTGAGGATGTTTTAATATTCATGAGAAAGACAGAAGACAAATTTCACATTTGAAAAAGAGTACGTGAGAATGAAGGCCGGGCGCAGTGACTCTCTTGAGTCTTGTCGTCCCTGTGAAGTTGCCAGGCAACCAGGGGAGATTGCAGGAAGTGAAACAGTCCGGCACATAACCCCTCGTGCAACCATTACGTGATGTTTTTACGTTTCAGTCAGCAATTATCAAAAAAAGTATAATAGCTTCATATTTACCGTACATACAACAGAGTGGTATCAATCTTCTATCTTTCTTTAGATGTTTAACTAAGTGTAATTTTAAGTAAAGACCTTAAATTAATGAATGTATACATTTAAGTCTTTCTGTGTCCTCCAGACACTCTGCACTGAAATCATCATAACTGACAAACTTACACTCACACATGAATGTGTTTTCTAACATGAAGGGTGTTGTAGTTGTATTCAGCGACCGTGTTGACACTGTGAGTCTAACCTGTGCCATCTTGCGTCCATAGAAAAGGTTTTCCATCACAAGCAGGTCCAGTTTCTTCTCTGTGTTGTTCTGGGAGTTCTTGTAACCGATCCGATAAACACCCAGGATCTTTGCCAGAGCAGTCGGCCTCTGTGGTACAAAACAGTTATTTAATAAAACTTAGGCAGTAAACTCAAAATAGAGACCATATTAGAAATGTGTCTTTATGACGCGTACTTTCTGCTGCACGGCTCCGGTGATGTAGGTGAAGTAGTGAGGGGCAAAGTCCAGGAAAGACTGGACCTCCAGTCTGGGCATCTGCTTCAGGATGAACCGGTCATCTGACAAGACACAAGAGGAGGAGAAGGTTCTCATTATCAAATATGCTGTTTTAGGAGATTATTAAGGAGAGTATCAAGACCTTGCAAATACATATTTGTGCCTCATTTTCTGTATGAACCAGTGGAGGGAAGTCATAAAGCTTTGAGAGACGGACTAAGGAAAGCATGATTGGTTTCAACTGCAACGGTAATGGTGACATTTCTCTGTGAGCTTTTAGATAACAACCTTCTGTTGCGTAGAAAACTGCTCCAGACTTCCCACCACGAGCTTGCCAGTTGACGCAGTGGGAAAGTGAGCGGACGAAATCATCCTCCGTGCTCTCCATGATCTCCTCGCGCATCTTGTGAAACTCCTCTGCGTAGTAGATCCGGCAGTAGAACTTGGCGTTGGCGTCGGAGAATTCTACACATCCAACGAGAGGTGAAGAGTAAGGTCAGTAAGCTTTGACAAATTTACTGAAGCGCCGAAGCAAAAGGATAACGTCACAGAGATGTTATTTCAATTACATTCAAGCAACGTGACACCGCACGTTATCACTACTGTTACAACTCACGTAGCTCGATGTGCGGATTCTGGGTCTGTTTCTTCTGTTTATCTGCAAAGTCTGCATCCTCTGCACAAAACAAGAAACAAACATGAAACATTTCATCCACATGTTTTTGATTCTCAGTGAATTAAGGGTTATGTAGCCAGTGGACCTGAACACCTACTGAGGGGATCGGTCTCTGAGCTGCTGCGGCTCTGCTGGGATGAAGCCGACTCACTGGGCCTGGCAGGGCTGCTCTTTGCTCGACTCTCTCCAGCACTGAAGAGAGACAGAAAAACAACATATTTTTCACATAACAGAAATGATCTCAGCTGTCCCTTCGTATTCAACACATGATTTATCTCCATTTTAGTTGGCCAGTGAAAGGCCTGACTTTTCTATGTCAAAGTTTACATGGCTGAAATATAGCATTCCTTTTCTGCTCTGTTGATTGTTTTCCCAGCTCATTTGCAGCTAAAAACTACTAAAAAAAACACTATCTAACGCAACAAATATGTGAAAAAAGTTGTTATTTAAATGATCTGTTTGTGCAATTCCTCAGAGTTCAGCAACTCCTCGTCTGGAAGACACCTCGGAGTTAAACAATATTCCAGATATTCCATGATCAGCGGTAATCCTGCGTACCTGTTGACCTGTGGAGTCTCATCACCTCCTGCGTTTGATGTCTTGGACAAATCATCCAGCGCTGTTTTATACTCCTTGCAGCTAAAGGACAAAAAAAAATCCACAATAACGTGATGTTTTACAAAACAGCACATTTATAAATGTACATTCTGAGGCTGATTTACTGAGCCGGAGAAAGGAGGCGGGCGGTCACCTAAGAGCGAAGGCTATGATGGAGCTCGGCTCTTTCTCACACACTGCGATGGGCACCCGCTCATGTTCGTACATCAGGTAGTGCTTGTCTGGGTCACTGACAACACAGATCACAACACAGTCAGACACAAACCATTAAAGCCTGTGATATAATGGAAGAATCATGTGTACAATCAGCACATCACCATGATAGATATCTTTTTAGTGCTTTCTTTATATCATTGTGAAAATGTTTATATACAAAGTTATTTTAAAAACTTTACTGTACTTTTGTAAGCACACTAAGCATGTTTTAGAAAACTGTCCTCCACTAGAATACAGCATAAGGTACAGCTACAGCTATCATTATGTTTTGTGCTGACTGAAATGGGTCTGCACTACTTACAAGGGGAAGGGGATGGGGTTGTAGCTGTTGCCGGGCAGGAAGTTAGCCAGGATGGCCTTCATGGTGGATTTCTCCTTTACCTGACTGTCAGTGGAGCCCAGCAAGTGTCCGTCAAATACATCTGACAACAACAAACACAGAATTTACAAAGCAGAGTTTAGATTAGAGAAATGTGTGTGTGTGTGTGTCTTTCATAGGCTACTTTCTGGGACAAATTTCAGACAAAAGACCAGTTGATTACAGACGGCTCGTCCAACTGGGGACAAATGCTGTGTCCCCAATTGGTAAAATGCTGATTTTTGGGTCAGTGGTTAAGGTTAGGGTAAGTCACAAGGAAATGGTGTGTGTGTGTGTGTGTGTGTACCTTCTGGGATGCTGACAGAGTCCTGCTCAGTGAAGGAGGGGCCGGGGGTGACCGGTTCAGCTCCTGGTTCCCCTGGTGACGGCAGCAAAGAGGAGGCTGAGGGCAGCGTGGTGAGGTGACGGTCGTCTGTCATTGAAGACATGTCAACTCATCAACAACAGTCAGGATATGAATACGCTTCACTCGGTGACGGTAAACCAGGAAGAAATTAGTTCAGAGACAGCCAACTCACCTTTCTCACCATTCTGGACCACAGGAGAGGGGTTACGGGGGGAGGAATCCACAGCACTCTATCGAAAACAACAACAACAAAAATAAAACTAAACTCAATACAGTAAAATCCACATATATATACGCAGTAGGAATCAGATTCCTACCCTAACCTTATTTTGGAACCATGTCTTACTTATATTAAGGTAATACAAGATGATGCTTCCTGATTTTTTCTTCATAATTAGAGCACAAATGTCTCTAAATTAACAAATGGTCAAATATTCAGCTGTGGAAACCGACCTATTTTGACTTCTAAAGGCCACATAGTGTTAGTTTTAGTTAGACACTGAATTAAATTATTTTGAATACAAGGATACATCAATATGTCTAATATGTTGTGATATGTTTCTCTCTTCTAGTGTTGATATGTATATTTACTGTGTATTTTCTGTTATTGCGCAATGCCTGGATAACCTGTTGCTGTGACACAAGAATTTCCCAATTTGGGATCAATAAAGCACATCAACCAATCACTCTATCAATCTATCAATCAATCTATCCATCTATCTATCTGTTCATCCACACACTCTGCTGTCACAGCAATCCTCCTTTCTGCAGTCTGAACATATGCACGTATAAAAAGCCAAGTATAAACCAGTTATATGTCTATAATCCCACATCTCTATTATGGAAACTGTGTTTCTTGTTTACATGGTGTTGAGGAAATCAGGTTACTGGAAAAACCCTAACGGTAACTCAGTTACTCATCACACTGAATGATGTTACTAACCTTGCTGTCATCAGTGGTGGTCTGTCGGTGCCTGCCTGGGCTGGGAGGCACAGACAGACGCTTCCTGCCTTTCTCCTGCTGGAACAAGTCTTGCAGCCTGGGAGGGCAACAAGCAGCGGAGTAAGAATGGAAAGAATAAGTAAGAGAAGTTAAGAGCCAGGTGATGGTGGCTCCTTTTAATTTAAAAAAGCTGTGATTCTGACCTGCCATTCCAGGACTGCAACATCTCACACAGACTCTGTTTCTTCATCACCAGTGACTCCAGAACAGCCTGAAGCTGCTGAGGAGAATCCACACCGCAGGCCTGTAGTCGTGCCTGAAGCTTTTCGATCCAGCTGCGCAGCTCTGCCTCTTCCATCTACACACAGAAACAACACTATGACCCTCAAACTACAGCTGTACCCAGAAATCAGACAAAGTCACAGAGAGTAACCTACGTCTTTCTGAGCGAAGAGGTCCTCCATCTTTTCCTCTCTTGTCTTACTGAAGGTGTCGGTCTTGAGGGAGGTGAGACGGTCGTCTATGGCCAAGTACACCTGAGTCACTCTGAGGAGAGAGCAGATGAGAGGATGTGCTCAGATGATATGCAAAGAACCAAAAATCCCTGAATAAACATCATACAGCACTTTATCTAAGATTTTGGTGAACCCTGCATGCCTCTATTAGGCAAAATGTTTCAGTTGTACACAAGGAAATTCAAAATTCATTAGAGGATAAGCCCTTGTTGATGTTAATGTCCCTGTTGCCTTTTTATCATCGCTGTTCTTACACTGGGTTCAACTTGTCGATGTACATTATTCTCTTATTCTTATTGATATATATAAAATAATCATTTGGTATTCATTTACTTTAGAGAGAAGTCCTTAAGGTCCTGCTGCAGGTTGGTTTTAGAAGGTCCCAGGTTCCTGATGAAGATCTTGGGACGAGGAAGACAAATCTCCAACAACCTTACAGAGGTGTAGCTGAGGAGGAGACACACAAGATTAATTCATAAGGATGCCATGTTTCAGAAAATTCTAGACACTTTATAATAAAATCAAACAAAGAGTGAATTGATGGATGGTGTCTATATTTGCATGTCCACACATATTTTCCCTGCACATGTTGAAACTGCACAACTGCCTCTAGATGACTCTCTCAGTGTAAATGCTTTATATTTGTGTATTTATTGTTTATAATTTTACTCAAATAACATCTTGTTTTAAACTACTTGCTTCATTTTAGTCTACATCCATCACTCTGCTATAACCCAGTTTTTCCACAGCTATCATTACATTTCCTCTAGTCTAGTTCAGCGGTAGATGAATAAAGGACAGAAGGACGAATTGAGAGCTGACCAACCTGAAGGAAGCCACCATCTGGTTGTATGAGAAGTACTGGTGGTAGTCTTTGTGGATGGAATGACCGCAGGGCTCTGCGTTTGCCCTCCTGGTGTACTGGTGGCCGTAGAAGCGCAGCTCCAGGTACTTGGCAAAAGACATGGACCACGAGTCATTGGACAGAGGCACCACTGGTGTCACCTACAAAAGGGGAAACAATTTAGTGGAACAGGACAAATTCCCACCAAAAAAAAAAAAAAAGTCTATACTGAGTAGTAAGACATCCAAAAACATTACATTTGGTGTGTGTACTGAAACTCAACGTTCATTATTATTGACCTGTTTACAGATGCGGCACCAGGAGTAGTTGAGGATTGTGTGCTGATAACCAGGCACAGGAGAGTCCAGCTCCTTCAACACAATCTGCACGCAGCCGCTGCCGTGCACAAACCGACGGATGTGATGCACCATGGGAGTCTCACAGAACATGCTGGGACACTGGTAAGACGGCCTGGAGAAAACACATGCGTACAAATAAACAAACGTACGCACACACATTTGTAAAGCCAAATGAGAAGCTTACAGTTAGTTTCTCTCTAATAGTGAAACTCATTAAAGCATTGTAATTTCATAAAAATACATTTTAAATGCACTGCTGTTGTCTTACCTAAAACAGTATCTCTCCAAGAACACACCGAGAGAGAGGTCGTTCTTGCCATAGAACTCCATTGTGACAATCCTGTCGACAACAAAGGCAATGACTACAAATTCATTTAAAAAGACAGCTGAGATTTGTTATTGATCCACTCCATATGGACAGTTTACCATGGGCTGACGCAGGGGTTGGGTGCGTTGCTGGACTGAGCTGATGAACTGCTGAACAGCACACACAG
Source organism: Thunnus thynnus (assembly GCF_963924715.1). Classification (NCBI taxonomy): domain Eukaryota; kingdom Metazoa; phylum Chordata; class Actinopteri; order Scombriformes; family Scombridae; genus Thunnus; species Thunnus thynnus. The sequence goes on from NC_089527.1 coordinate 26,759,483, forward strand.
TCTCTGATGATTGACAGGAGTCAGACAGTCCATCTGAGGACACCGACAAACACAAACAGGTCGAAAGTTATATAAAAGTGGAGCCACAGTGACCCATAAGTTCACACAAAATGCAACATGCCTGCACCAGCACATCACACTAGTCTGAAACCAGCGCTGACTTCAAAATATGAGACTTTTTTTTTGCAGTTGTAACTTAACAAAAAGTCTTGTCTCCACAAATTATTAACAGATTATTAAATTTGTTGGCAGTTTCTGTACATTGACTGATTGTTTATCACGTATTTGATGGACACGATTAATCAACCTACAAATGTGCCACTACTCACCTTGGGGGCCCAACTCATATCATTCTGTTTGCTTGGCTTTTCCTCTTCGCTGTCAGCCTTCACTGGTGGCTTGACTGGTGCGTCCACTGTCCTGCTCTGGCTACTGACAGGAGCTGCAGCACTAGCAGTGCCAAAGGGGTCAGCGGCCTCCCTCTGCCGGATGCGACCTCCCTTTGCTCTGTACTCCGCCAGCATCTTGGCAAGATCCTGGCTGCTGCCCAGCTGCTCAACGATGCGGGTGCTGGTAAGGCTGTGGCAGGGCAGGACCTCAATCGGCTTTGGCGGTGCACCGCCATTGGTCTGACCACTGGCCAGGGAGGAGGGGGCGGAGTCTTTAAGGAGCTGCCGCTTTCTTCGCCCATCCAGCTCCTTTAAGTCCTTGTTTAGGAGGGGGGACAGATAGACCTATGGGACAGGAAAGGCACAGATGAACATGCTGAAAAAAAAAAGAAATCTAAGAAAGATTGCCTGTTCGGTTGAAAAACAAAAGCTACCTGTTCGGGGAAGTAATCTCTGCTGGGGCAGTGCATGCCAGCGGGGGTGAGGAGGAACGGTTCTCTGAATGTGATGAAGGGAGAAATGCACAGGATGATGTCCTTAAGCTCCTGCTTGAAGACAGCAGAGATGGATTTGAAACGGTCATCAGTTGAAGTCACCTGCTCTGCCACAAACATCCCTGTATCATCCTGCAGAGGGTCACGGAACAACCTGGGGGTAGGCGTTTCTGAACCTTCCCCATCCTCCATACCTAGTGAGTCCCCCTTCAATAGGCTCCCCTCTTCCCCCTTCTCCCCCTCAGATGTCCTGACCAAAGTGTCTGACGACATGTCCTCGTCTTCTTCCAAGAGGAACGGCGGAGAGACTAACAGAGGAGGAGCGGGAGGGCTGGAAAATGGTGAAGAGGTCATTGTCTCTGAGTTCCCAGCCTCCTCACTTTGGACAGAGAAGGAAGGAGATTTTGGGTTCAGTTTGGCCTGGATGCTGTCTGTCTCTCCACTTTTGGATGAAGAGTCAGAGGGAAGCCCTTCATCATCAGGCTGTCCTCCAGGTGCAGAATCTTCAGTCCCAGGTCCTGCAGGTTTGTCCTGGCTCTCTCCATTTGTCTCTTTCCCTTCCCTCTCTTCATCTGCCTCCTCATCTGCGGAAACGCCCTCCAGCAGGCAGGGGAAGGAGGTGCTCTGGGCTAAGCTGGGCGGCATGGCAAACTCATCCATGAGGAAAGAGATCTCCAGTTGGGAGTGGTAGGCCACGCACACCATCAGCATGATGATCTCCTTCACCCTTGCCAGCTCGTACTCTGAAGCACCACGCAGCTTGATGGAGCATCCGAGGTGAGCGGGGCAGCCCTCGAAGAACATCAGAGTCTTCATTTCATCTGGAGGGTCAGACAAAAAAAATTACAGGATCTATTCTACAAGGTGTAGAAATCTCACCACATTTATCATTAAGATTGAGATTTTGAGAGAGTGGAGATGTGCTGCTCACTATTAGCCAGGGTGAAGGGCTGCATGTAGAACTTGTGGCAGGTCCCAAGACGAGGTTTTGTGAGGAGCTGGTCCATGGACATTACCAGGTCACCCTGGGTCATACGACTCACCCTGTCCAAGACTTGCTACATTGACAAAGAAGGAAAATTAGGTTAATAACAGTCAGTCGAAGACCATGTTGATGATGTAGAAACCATGATTCAAGGACAATTAAATTATTTAAATAAAATTCAAAGCAGTTGCACTTGATTTATTTTTAATTGTGTCTGCATGAGATATATAGCACTGATGCTACACTGACCGGTTTAACATTGATGACCAGTGTGATGCCATGCTCCAGCAGCATGTCCTGTGCAATACGAGACACTGTCTTCTCCACCAACACCAAGGTTGGACGGACGTCTACTATGCGCTGAACATAGTTCTTCAGAAACTCTCTTTCCTGAAAAAAAGACAAAGAAAAAGGTTATAAGTTTGTTTTCTCTATTATCCATCAACTGTAGTGAGAGTGACTTACTAACCTGCAGCACAATGGGGTCGATGCAGGTAAACTTGGTCTCCTCCCTGTACAGATACTCTATGGAGCACTTCAGCAGCAGAATCTTGGGGTTCTTGATGTAGGGGTTCATCTGATTACAGGTGACACAAGTCTCAAGTTTTCAGTTAAATACTTCTAAGACAAACTGTCCTGTATGTAGGTTAACTACTAATTTTCTAATTAGTTTCATTTCTGGTCATTGTTGAATTCTAAGAGGCAAAGAATGTGAAAATAATTACGGACACAATAAAGATCAGCAGCATCCACATTAAGTCATTTTTTAACTCATGAACTTTTCAAATAATTTTTGATACAATAAAAAAAATCTCTTAGGACAAGGAGTCAAGGCTTCCACACTCTTTGATTAACTATTAGTTTAATGAAAAGATAAAATAGGATTTTTACTGGATAGATAAAGCTGACTTTACCTTCTTGTGAGCAATGTTCTTGGTGCAAATGAAACCGTTAACCACAGTCGAATCAAACTTCCTCCCTCCAGGAATCTGAATCACAAGCAGAGATTCAGTTATATGTCTTCATCTGTTCTGCAAATTTTAATTCCTATGTACAATCAAATGAAAATGTGCAAAATGTAACTTATGACTACAGTTTGACTGATTTTTTGAGGTGCTTCTCAACCTTCTTGATGTGGACCAGTTGGCGGATGTCCATGTCGTCATCGCAGTTACGAACGTCAGGCCGTACTGTCTGGACCACCTGTCGAACTACTGGGACGATGATGTCCCGCCAGGACAGTGACAGAGACTCACTGTAGAGCAGCTGCTGCAGCAGCGCCATCATGTGGCTGTGGTTGGCCGAGCTGAGTGACGGAAGGCAGAGAGGCAGATGGTTAGATAAGGAGAAAAATAAACTTCACTCCCATGCAGAAATTTTACAAAAACACTTCTCAAGGTACTATGACGTTGGAAGTATTCCTCTTGATTAATTCCCTGTTTGTTAGTTGCTCTACAGAGTGTTAGTAAAATGCATTAATGCACTTCAGTGATGACAAGAATCAACTCCAACTCAATTTATAATGCTTGAAGTATTTCACATTTTCTTCATAGTGTCTCCACAAACAGCAGTAAGTGTACTCGTCTTTACGCTTTCCAGTTGCTGAAACAACTGCTACAGTAATCAGTCAATCAACAAAAAAATAATCAACAACTATTATCACCTGTGGAAACTGTGATGGTATTTTTTTAAGATAGAGTAAAAAATAATCAACAGATTCAATCCATACTGAAAATCATGATTAGTCGCAGCCCTTGTGGACTGCAACTACTATGTATAATCATCCTGGACACAAATGGTTGTAGCATCTTCACTCACAGCAGTCTCTCCATGGCTTTCTTCTCTCCGTTCTCCTCTCGGAGTTGGTCCAGCGAGCTGTGGTGCCAACCCAGCGGAGTAAACAGCATCTCTTTAGCCTTCTCCTCCACACGACGATTGAACAGAGACTCTACAACATCGAGGAACATTGAGTCAGAAAAGGTGAGCAAGTTTGCTAAGCTAGTTTGGCAATTTAATATGTTAACTTGATGAAATGTTGTTTAAAAAATAAGAAAGTGTGTTCCTACCTTTGATGAAGGCATCACTTATGACAATATTCTGTCCTCCATCCTCGGACACAAGAAATTCAGCTAAAAGAGGAGAGGAAGAGAGGAAGTGAGCAGCTTGTGAGATACAGTGCATCTAACAAGTATCGGAAGTGTTTTGTTTTACAGTATTGAATCAGTTTATGTAATAAAATAAAATCAATACAATCAAGAATCTGTGGCAAGACTGATAAATTGCTGTTCCTTTATAGTCTGCAAGCAGTTTGACAGAGCTGGAGCAGTTTTGTAAACACAAATGGGATAAAAACAAGTGTAAAGCTGATCAGTGTGTGTGGAGTTGAGGCTGTAACTGCTGCAAAAGGTGCCTCTAATAAGTATCTAGTACTCTTACTCTTAAAAATTACAATACAAAAAATACAAAAGTCCAAGTGGTGTGAATAGTTTTAGGAGTCACAGTAAGCAACACACAGAATCAACCAACTGTGTTGAATTAATAACTAGACTTACATATTTATGAGACATAACATGTGTGGTAAGATTTATGTACCTTTCTGCTCAGTGGTAGAAGGCACGTGTGGATACTTGGATTGTTTCTTGATGTGGAAGTTCACATTGTTTTGCTCCATGTTGAGATTGATGGAGGCAGCTGAGTCACTGTCCACCACTGACTGGAAACTGCTGACAGACGTCCTCTTGCTGGGGCTGGCAGAATCTGGACAGAAAGACGAGTCAGTTACCTGCAGCTGGGATTTTATGCCATAGAACCGAACCAAACCAAAGCCACCTGAAGGCAGCCTGTGCAAGAGAGCAATGATCCAAGCCAGCAAAGTATGGCTACAAATGTAAAAATAAAGGTTTTGTTGAAGCATCAGACATGCAATACATACTAGGCATGGTGTAATCAGCCTCATCTGCGAGCTGCTCCGTGTCGCTGTCATCAAACTTGATGTCCTTGAACCATGATGGCTCCGAATGTCCCTCCAAGGAGTTGACACTGTCACTGTCTGGAGACGGCGTTTCTGAGAACTCTGTACTCTAGAGACCAGACAGAGAGACGTCGCCGTCAGCACATTTCACTTCACTGAAATAATCAATTGTTAAAGCTGCTAGTGATACACCTGTTGCATCAGTCAATAGCAGCACATTATGTGTGAGCATGTGTTGTAGCAAATGGAAAACAACTTGGATTTCTTCCTGAAATAAGTCATTTGGTGATATGAAATGTCTCTTTCCCAGTGTGTGCACAGTTTACTCATCAATAAAAGGTAGTTACCTGGAGGGGGCGGTAGAGAGCATACTCATCCCTGAACAGCTGGTCGTGATGAGTGACACAGTCCAGCCAGCGACCGTCCACAAATGCCTGGCCTATGGCAATGGCCTGGGCCCTGCAACACAGAAACATCTGGATGTCAGGATGGGAGGGAGAGCGAAGCAGCAAAATGCAATAATAATAATTTCAATATATAAGGGCGGCCCCTCATGAGCCCTCTGCACCACGCTCACTGATCAGATTGAGCAGAACATGTAAATACAAGACCAGCTTAACAGTTTATCAAAAGAAAAAATTATGTAATGTTTTATGAACACAGAAGTAATTAGAAAAGTAAACAAAGTCTAAAACGTACAGTGGCACAGTTATAGACAGTTATAGTAACTATTGCTGCCTTTAGAGCTGACACCACTGGTCAATTAATTAATGACTTGATTGACAGAAAATTAATCAGCAAAAATTTTGAACATTTTTCAAGCAAAAATGCCAAACATTCACTTGCAGCAGCCTCTCAAATGTGAATATTTGCAGTCCAGTACGTGCCAGATTAGAATGAAACCATGTAATATGTATTCTTTTTTTCTTTTTTTGTCCAAGGTAATATTAGTATATAAACATTTTTATATGCATTTCTGGAAATTCAGACAATTAGATGTTTTCTATACTATCTTTATACATCTAGGGATGTAATCTAATTGAAGGCATTTTACAAAATCATCAAAAAACTGAGTCAAAGTTCAAATACGTAGTCGTGATGGCAAGTACAAGCCCATATATGATACCAGCGCATTTCAAGTTTAAGCAACGGCTCTCTGTATAGGAAAACAGTGGCTCGGCCAACACAAGTATTCCTTCCAAAGATCATTAATACAATGCAGAATGTAAAAGAAGATGTTTGTCTACAGAGACCTGGTAGAGATGGTGCCATTCCTCAGCAGCCAGTTGACAAGCTCCTTTCCCACAATGCAGTTGGGGTACGTCCTCAGCCAGTACCTGTGGTCCTGAAACTCCATCCCTGTGCTGTTGTGGCAGATTTTCTTCCACAAGTCCTTCAGCTGGGATGAGTCCTGCAAGATATTAAGTATGCATGTCAGTATTTAATAATGAGTGATGTTTTACTGCTTTATGTTTTTGTCCTATTTAAAGATTGGATTACAGACTGCATAACGGGATCAGTGCAAAAGAATGAAAAAAAAAACCCTCCTCTAAACAAGGAAATGAAAATGAGTGAAAAAGAAAGAGTAAAGCAGCCACCAGCAGGATCTTCCTCTCCTCCTCACTGTGGTCCAGCTTGGTGCCGCTCTTGGTGCCTGACATGGCTCGGCTGGTCGGTGGACTGACTGAGCTGTCATAGGAAGGCACCATGGAGGATCCGGAGCGGTCCAGCGATAGGTTGGTTACACTGGCAGACCTGTTCATGAGACAAACAGGGAATGTCATATCATGTTGCTTCTGGCTGGACATTATTATGCTAAACCAAGCTGGAACACATTGCACTTAAAAATCAAACCCAGACCAGTGACTGACCTCTTCCTAGCGGGGGATTTGCCTACGTCTTCTTGTAGCGTTGTCAGTCTGGAAGCGAGGCCACTGTTCTGAGGCTCCTGGTGAATCATACTAATGAAGACACACACACACACACCTGTTGTGATCTTTACACTTCCTCTTTCTTATTCAATCCAGTGTCATTTATCACCGGTGAATTTGAGCATGCAGAAGACTATTTCTTTACAGAGCTAGAGAGCATTAGTCTTTACTTACAGACAGCTAAAGCTGAGACAGATGTGAAAAATGAATAAAACAAACAGCAAGACTCACGTCTTTCTCATCCCAATAGGAGTTTTTCTATGCCAGGAGAGAGAGAGGAAAAATATTTTCTTTGAGGCAGGTCGACAGAGAAAACAAGCAGGGAGCACACCGATTCAAAAGCAGTAATCATTGCTCTGACAGCAAAACAAGCATGGGGTTATAAAATGCATGCGTTGTTGGACAATCCCTTAAACAAAGATGCCCTTGAACATTCATTGAACCATTTGCCTGTTTTGTGCATGGCTAATGAAATCTTTAAAAAAAAGTCGATCAACAATATGTTAAAAGTAACTTGAAGAGGAAGATTAGACCAGTCCTCGTGCTCCAACAGTCATGCTTTACTAGAGCTGTCCTTCCTAAAATAGATGCTCCCTCTTTTCTCTTTTAAGTTATTAATTAATTGGAGCCAGTTTTCCGCTCTGCATTAATGTTTGCAGGCAAGCCTGTCAGGTCACAAGCTGCAAAGCTGAGTCTTAACTTCTGTTTACATCTTACTGCATGAGTCCTACTTCACAGCTGTCACAAGGTCACAGTGAAAGTCTCTTCATGACAAAAGACTAGTCAAGGCTAAATTATATAGATATCATATATTTAACATGCCATAATATGATTCCCATTCATGAGTCTTGACCATGCACGGGGCACAGTACATACAAAGCATACATAGATGTATTAAATGGCAGAAAATCAAGACAGAAAAAAAATTGCAAGCACAGATGGAGGAGACTGGAAAAAAAACTAGGACAGTGTGTTTCCATCACGAGCAAAACCATAACACGACAAACAACTGTCAACTGCATATGGAAGTGTAGAGGAGTGAGGCATGAAACCAGAGCCAATACCTCATGCAGAATACCGTCTTTCTGATTATATTTGGGCAAAATCAAACTGGAAATCAAAAAAACGTAGCGGCAATCAGATCTGATCCAGAGTCACATTCAGTCTGAATATACTGGTAGCTTGATTCTATCTGGGTGAAGACTAAAAGAATCAAAGATCAAGATTAAAACACAGTTTTCATAATTTGATTTGGCCCAGTGTGTCTGTGTTTGTGTGTGTGTGTGTGTGTGTGTTCACCTCTGCCAGGTCAGGTCTTCCTCAAGGAAGATGTTCCTGCTGGCTTTACGCCCACCCACAGGTGTCCGTGGCTCACTGGGCTCCAACACACACACAGAGCAGGGAGAGTCTGACAAGGCGCTCAGGTCCTCTCCAATGGAGCCCGAGTCAGCTGAGTGAGCGTAGCTTAGTGCTATCTTACGACAGTATGTACAGGCTCGGAGGTCTCCTGGATACAGAGGAAAGGAGATACAGACAGGTAAAGGTGGATTAGAGAAGGAAAGAAGAAACAAAACAAAGGTGCTTCATTAAAGGCATTTGAAGTGTTTTTTACTCTATAATAAAATCTATCAGGACATATGACACATTCATACCTATGTAATCTTGAATCTGTCACTTACCTGTGTAGCCCATGAACTTTCCAGGGATTTCCTGGTTGCAGCAGCGGCTGCAGAAGATCTGGCCGCACAGTCTGCAGTGGTGTCGCCGGCGGAAGGTAGTGAACTTCTCATTACAGTCGTAACACTCCTTACACTGACTATCTGGCATCCAGTACTGCTTCAGATCACTGTCCTGAAGAGGTACAACCACAGCAATCTTCTTCTATCCACAAAGTGCTACTGCATGGTTTCAGCTTGTGTTAAAAGGCTTTCAAAGCGCCATGGGATACTTTGTAATATTTTCTGAACCTTCTCAGCATTAGTCAGTTGACTGCAATCATCACAACAACATCTATACATAGCAGTTGTGTCATTCCAGATGAAATGTGCAAATAAAACCAAAAAAATGAATAGTTTATAACGGTGTGGGACAAAGAGTCATTGTGAATACCTGGCTCTTTCCCTCCATGATTTCCTTCAATCTCTTCAGTGCAGTGCGGAGTTGCACAGCTGTGCGAGGGTCATGATTGCTTAGAGGCGTGTCCGATTTCCTGCTGCCATCTAAAAGCATGCGTGTAGACACAAACACACAGGACACAAATGAATAACAGGAACTTCATTAAAATCCATCCTGCTGCATTGTCAAATATGCCTTTTTTTTAATCAAACTAAACATGACAGCTAAGAGACAAACATTTGACAATGCACTACCACACCTTATGAATAACTTCCTTAAAAAGTTGCAAATGTGGATTAAATAACGCATGATGCGATCGATAAAAAAAAACTAGGTAAGATCAACAAAAACATGTTGGATATAAATGTTAGCTCTAAAACCATTCATGACAAACATCATTCCGAATATTAGTATGGAGTGGAAAACATTAGGGCAAACCAAAGACCGATAGAAAGCGCTTCACTAAAAATGCAAATATCAAACACACACACACACACACACACACACGTACACACACACACACACTTGCATGCACTCAGACACACAGAACAGTTTGTGTAAAGACCATTCTTTCAGACCGAGTTGTTACAGTCAAGCTAAAAGCATCTTTAGTAAACCACACAGTGCAGAAGACCCCTCACCTGGCCAATCCACTGTAATCAGAAAAGACATGAGAACGGATGTTACAGCCTTTCAGAGAACATGCATTCATCTTTCTGATGTCTTTCAATCCCAAACATCATCTTCAGTTGTTTTCAAGTTCTGTTGCACAAGTCTGCTCTTTCCATTAGTAGATTCTACTGAACAATAAAATGGATTATCTGAAACTCAATTATCCTGCCTGTTCTCCTCTTTTTAAGAGAACAGGCTTTGTCTATGTCAGAGAGAATATGTAGAACAGTAACATGCTCAAATTTGATGATTTTTCTTTCAAAAAAATACTAATGATTTGACAACTAACCCTTTCATAAAATATGACAGAAGGTGGTACAGTCCTCGTTTAACAAAATAAGAGTATTAGATTTAAAGAGAATATATTTAATATATTTATTATGCCGTATTACCTCACATATAATAATTTATCTTCACAGCTACATATAAAACAAAAAAAAATGTATTTCAAAGATCTCAGAGTTTTCCAAACATGTGAAGGAGATATTGAATGATGAGATGAAGTTTAATTAAAGACACTGTTCACACTGTTATCAGCTGCCTCTGATTAGTTTATTCACCATAAGACAGAGGCTTTAAAATCAACTAACAGTGTATCACAGATAATGCAATCATCAAATGTGTGAATCAAAAGAAGGACATAAGTTGGTTCTATTGAATCAGATTTATGGAAGGTGTTGTTAATGCCAGCTGAAATATATACATATGTTTTATAATATTTTATCCTCCAATCTAGTCCTGGTATATAAGTCTGTACGGCTGCTAATTTGTCAGACGGATTTTAAAGACTCTTAAAATACACATTTTAATCACATTTGGGATATTGTAAGACCTTGACTTTAAATTATGTATACAAGATACATTAACGCCTACTTCAAGACGTGGGAACATTTTACAATCAGTACTTTCAGACCACGTCTTACTAACACAGCTGAATATGTTGTCGAAGCCAGAAAAACAGCGCTGGTTATGCTATACAGTGAGACATTCTGGGAAAGGCTATCCATCACAAACCGGAGACAATTTTGCTTATCTGATGAAACACACACAAGTCTCAAATAGCAGCATCTGTACTCTGTGTGTGTGTGTGTGTGTGTGTGTGTGTGTGTGTGTTTTTTACCGGAGGCACTGGAGGTACGTCGCAGGTGATCAGGATGTTGTTTCCGGTGTGTCCTCTGGCCGTAGAGGGAGTGAGAAGGACTGGAGGACCAGCTCCTTCTCTCTGATTGAGGAGAAGGGGACGGCACATCTGGCTTCTCTGAAGCTGCTGAGGGAGGCCGTCCCTCCTCTACACACACACACGCACGCACGCACGCACACACGCACACACACACACACACACACACACACACACACACACAAACAAACAAACAGAAGAGAAAGTGAAAAAGAAAAGGAAGTGTCTTGTAAACAGAGGAAAAATATAAATCTAAATAAGTGATAATTAATGTGATGTTCATTCATTCTATTTTGCTTTTTTTTTTGAAGGGGGGGGGTTCCATAGTCAACAATACTTTCAAGATCAGTATTCTTATTTAGGCGGCGGCAATATCGGAAAGGACAATGTAGCAAAATAAATAAGAGTTACATTGATTCCATATTAAACATTTGCTCCAACCAAACAAGTATGAACCATTCGACCATATCTGAGTAGACGACATGTGTAAAGTTATCACACATTTCTGCAAGAAATCAGAGTATGAACCTTGTCACCTCTTACGTCTAATCAATAGTTCACACTTTACTTCTTCAGCTATCACATAAAACACAGTGAGAACAAAGAGGCTGGACACATACAACCCGTGGTGATGATTCAGTCTGACTGTTTATCTGCTCTCCATATAATCAAGTTGTGGCTAAATTCTAATACTGTAGTTGATTGTATTCATCTCTTAATGATGATGAGTTACTTTTACCAAAATATGTAACTGTGTAACATCTTAAATACTTTCTTCTTTGAATTATTAGAGCAATATGACGTACTGGGATCAACATGAGTTTCACTTTTTATCATGTGATTTTGAAAACATTTTGAAAATGATATCATATTATAGTGATATTAATTTGGCTCATATTGTCCACTATTATGTAACATAGCAGAAGATTTCTAACATCAGTACTGAAATGATTAGTGCATTAATCAATATAAAATGAATGGATCTACCTTTTTGAAAATTTTATTCAACATTTAAGTCAGTCAACAATGAAAAATACATAACATTTGCTAGTTTCCAGCTTCTCAAATAAAGCTGCAACTATTAGCTAAATAATCAATAGGTCGAAATGTTTTGAAAACTGATTATCAATGAATCCTTTTAGTCATTTTCCCAGTAAAAATGCCAAATCTTTGCTTCTCAAATGTGGGAATTTGCTGTTTTTTTGGTCAAATATTTGAGTTTTGGACTGTTGACTGACTGACATTTTATACAATTTTCAGACTTTTTATGCTTAAAACGATAAATGGAGAAAAGAATTAGCAGATTCATTTGATAATGGAAATAATTATTAGTTACAACACTATTCTCAAATGTGAAGAATTCCTTTACATCTTCTTCTATTTTACATTTCTCAGACAAAATATGCAATTTGAAGACATTTTGCAATCTTTTAAGCTGTGATGCATTTGCCATTTCTTTGACATTTTTATTACTAAACAATTAACTGATTAACAGAAAATGATAATAAATAAATGATGGTTAGCTGTGGGCCTACTGAAGAAAAAACTATTATTTAATCAAGCAGATTTACTGCCTGCTTGATTGTTTAATCAAGCAGTAAGATTTCACATAATTTCAGAACAGAGTGCACTAATCTTGTAATCTCATCTATTTAAGAATGTCTGTACGGTCTGTAACATTCAGGCCCTTGCTGCCATAGTGAGGGGAGGGCTGTTATGCAGAGAACAGGCGGGACTGCAGATAACTGCGTCATGTGCTTGCTGGTTCCTGGCGCTGGTCCAGGGAGGCAATGTCTATCACATGACCTCACAAGACCACAGCTAATTGCTCTAACTTCTGGTAACTGTTGCAAAAGCATACTCATGACAGCTTTTACATAGTTATGTTTGATGTGTTTGCTGTCTTCCAGATTTATTACACTTTGTTTACAGAAGACTTCAGTAAAATAACAAAGTATAACATCAAATAAAGATCGGAACTTTTCAAACGGTTTTAAAATCTGTGTTTTTTTCTCATAACAAGATTAACAAATACAGTACTGTCCTCTGACTTAGTGGCATAACTTTCAATTTCACAGATATTCATGGTCACTTTCCACTAACCTTTAAGCTTCAGAAATTAGGTCAAAAGATCCTTTTTATGTGGATTTTATGATATATTACCTCTTCTCTGTTCATTTTTACCAGATTTAGTCAAACGTGACAACAAGGTACTACACCCTCCTGAAATGTTCAGTCTTGAGGTAAAACTTCTCCCAAACGGTCTGAAACTTTGAGTCATGAGTGAAAAACTGTGACTCATACAGATGTTGTAATGTTGTAAAATCATGACTACAGTTATGTCTGTGCAACATGTCCCCTCCTTAAGCACTGAATCTGATAGCGAGCCTCAAAAGATTATGTATTAATTCTGCATCACATGAATCATTACAGCTTCATTGGCACCTTGTCAGGATTAATCTCTCTGAAATACTTCTCATCATTCATTATACACAATGGATTATGTACATGGTGTTTTGTATGTGTAAATCATTTATCATGTCATCAGTCAGATAACAACTTTTTTGATGTTTTGTGAGAACTGGGACAGAACTTGTTGCTTTTTCTTTTTTTTTTACCAACTCCTCATCATAGATTTCCAAAATATATTTTCTTTTGGAAAGTGTGTCTTCTGCCTCAATGCACATTACACAGACATCTGCTAGAGACTCCTGACCAGGCAGGGAAACCTCTATGAACTCCTCTTAATAATTTAAGAGCTGGAAGTACTGTATGTCTTAACACTCTTGTCACTATTCTTAGTTCTTTGTGTAAAGTACGGGCAAAATTACCTAGTTCTCAAAATTGTGACGAACAAAATTCTTTTCATATACCAGCCATGGTCATGCATTTGTTTTAAGAATTACTTACAAATAATGACTTAAATAGAACCTCTTGTTTTATTTCTGGTTTGACTGTATAGGACATGATCTACCATTACCAGTTGGTACAAACACAGTGAAGAGAATGGAAATGACCCTCAGGGGCTTTAACCTCACAGAACATTGGTCTGTAATTCATAACTTCATCTAGATGCTTGTGTTAGATTTGCATCGCTGACCTTTGTTGTTGAAACGAAACAGGTTGACGAATGAGCTGTACGCTGAGCGGAGCGGAGGCTCATCCTGCTCCGGAGTGAGTGGTTTGAAGTGGGTCAGGTGGGAGGGACTGGTGGGCGAGATGACAGGCGGCTCGACGCTCCAGTCCGTTGAGGATGAAGACGAGGACTTGTCATCAGCAGCCATGTCACTGCTACTCCTGCTAGAGAGGCGACAACATATCTTAAGCATGCGTAACTGATCGACTTTACTTTAAATGGTGTGTAGGTTCTCGATCAAACTGTGACAGCTTCACTGAGCCCGTCTCGTACACCAGCATCGGTCAGCGGTTGAGTTCTTGGAATTAAGATGTGACACGGTGTAATCAGTCATGGTAATCAGCGATATCAACAACCGCTGTGTTTTCGTATCTTCACTTTCACACCATGAGCGTGAAGTTACTTTCATCTACTCTGCTCTAATCATAGAAGCTACTGGTCATGCTAAGTTGCAGCAGTTGTTTGTTGTTGTTTGTTTCTAGAAACCTCATCTTCATCAGCATGGTCCAAAACAACTAAGAAAAGCACTCAGCCCTCTAGTACCCCCATGGACCAGAACCACTGATGCTGAGTGGTTGACACATCAGTTACATATGCATTTACTCATAAATATCCTCTCTGTGACTACAGTGTGTCCTTTCCTAGAACTGCAATGATTAGTCGATTAATCGATTAGTTGCCAACTATTAAATTAACTGCCTAATATGTTGATAATCGATTAACTGTTTAGAGTCATTCTTTAAAAAAAAAATCCTCTGGTTCCTGCTTCTCAAATGTGAATATTTTCTGGTTTCTATGATAGTAAACTGAATATCTTTCAGTTGTGGACTGTTGATCAGGGCAAAAGAAGACAATTAAAGATGTATCATGGGCTTTGGGAAACAATGATTGAAGTTTTTCACCATTTCATGACATTTTATAGACCAAACAACAAATCAATTAATCAAGAAAATAATCAACAGATTAATTGATAATGAAAATAATCATTAGTTGCAGCCTTAGTTAAATATAAGCTGGACTCAATCTCTTATTGCTGCCTTCAGTATGTACAACACAGTATATATTAAAACCAGACCATCTAAAGAAAGTATGTAGTCAAGAATGATAAATAAATAGTGGCTTCACACCTGCGGCACAACAGGAGAATTATGTTAAATGTAGGGAGCTTAATCACTAAACACAACATTAGTGATTAACAGAGCCACAGGTGTTTTAGCCTTATAAGCTCACTCAACAACCCTGATGGTTCAGGGTAGCTTATTCATCTGTGACTTGTCTTGCTATCTTTGTCTGAAAAGAGGACCACATAGAGATAAGTTATCTTTTAACTTTATTGTGTTATCCTCCACATTTTAAATCATGTATTTGTCACAGTGTATGACATTTTATATATGTATTTGTTTTGATACATCAAATAAAGCAAATCAAGAGAACTCCTGACTCATATAAAATTTCAAAAATGACAAACAACGATGTGTAATAACCATGTCATAAAATCCAACACGAGGAAGTCAGCATTTTAGTGCAACCTGTTGAATGACCTTTAATGTTTAAAACAACAATTAACATCATAAAACAGCTTTACGACGGATCAGTCTGAGTCTGATGTCAGATGTTAGGTGACTGTCACGATGAGATTTGTGTGTGTGTTTCTGAAATTACCCTCAACAGGAAACACACACAGTTAGCCAACATCAAAAAGTTATGACATTGTTTTTTAAAAAAAATTAAAACACTGTTGCTACAATCTAGATCTTTCTTATTTGATCTATCCCTGACTTGTCCGACAGATAACCTTTAGCTCATGAGATGAATGTGTATAGAGCCGGGAAAACCACTTCAAATCTAGACTTACCCTTTGAAGAAAGCTACAGACTTTCAGATCATGTGTAGAGGAAATAGCAGAAGTGGCTCATCATGTGATCATAACGGGCCGGAGCTTGACTTATGTGTCCTGACAGCTCAGCACCAAGCCCTCCACAGTATCATCACGTAGTTAACGTATACAGGATAGTGTTCCCTTTATTACATGGCTGAGTTGATAAATCTGCAGATAGATTACGGCCCCTATAAAATGTCAATCATTTTGCGAGCGGATGTTGCTTAACTTAACCAGTCAACTGGTTTGAAAGCTAGCAGTTGTAGCTAGCAGCTGCAGCCAGTGAAAGACGTTTAAATTGCGATATGCGACATTCAACACCAAATGAATGCTGCGTTTTCTTATTAGCAGCTGAAGTTGGCATCTACTTGAAACACAAAATAAGTAGCTTCAATATTACGTTAGCTCATGCTAAAACTGATGTTAGCCTCCTATGCTACCTAGCCGGTTGTGGTTGCAACAGCCTTATTTTTTGGAGCAGCTGACACACAAAACATGACTGAACTGCCGTGACAGCAAAACAAAAAAGCGAATTACCCGTTTAGTTATGGGTTCGACATCACTGTATGAAGCAGTCCAGCTTGAAAGACATCAGTAAAACCACATGTATTAGAATAGAAAACACCTGAAACAAGCCGACTCCCGTACAGCCCTGACGAGTCAAACCTGCACATAAGCCGACTGTTGTGATGAAGACAAGACATCACAAGTAGAGCTCACACCCGGAAATATCGATTGAATCACTAACTGTCAAAACAACAGTCAGGTGCTCATATGAACACTGCTGGAAGAGGTTTTTCTCGCTATAATCATTCCTCCTGTTCATACTGGCAAGTAAATCCGCCCCTTCAAATGTGCTTTCAATGTAAGTGATGGGGGACAACATCCACAGTGTGTCCACACTCATTTTGTGGAAAAATCCATTTTAAAAGTTTATATGAGAATTCAGCAGTCTGATTTAGTCTTATCAAGTGGATATCTGCCACATTTACTGTTTTTTTTAGCATAAAATTCTTTGTTTCCTCAAACACTGTTTACCTGTTGAGCTGTGGTGGAAGTATAGTAAGAAAAAGAGGAACTTTGGCTCTAAAAAGACTGTAACGTTGAAAGATATCTACTTGATTTGACTCATTTTGAAGCTTCATATTAGCTTCAGATAAGCTTCAGATAAACTTTTAAATATTTTTTTGCACAGAAGGAGGACTGTGGATTTTGACCCCCATCACTTACATTGTAAGTGCATTATGAAGGGATCTTCTAATGGTCAGTATGAGCAGGAGGAATGATTACAGCAAGTAAAAGCTCTTTCAATGTTCATATGGGCACCTGGCAGTTGTTTTAAGACAGTCTTATAATATTTTATGTAATATTTCAAAAACAGAAAATTTGCATTTTACTGTAGACTAGAATACTTTAGACTATTAGTATACTTCCCCACCGTTTTTGTCTTGATAAGGCTGGGCCTAAAAACATAATGCACTGAATCAATCTCAAATGTCAAGCATTCAACACACTCTTACATCCAAAACAAACTATAATTTAGCCTACTATGGTACATTGCCATGGAGGCAGCAGCAGGAAGAAAAACCACCAAAACACCTGAAACTGTACTGAGCTTGTTGTTTGTGACATTTTGTTTTTCTTTCATTGTGTTGTATATCATATGATATAGTGCATAAGGAGTAGGGTTGTATGGTAGGCTATACTGTATAGTGCAGCCATGTGTAATCAATTTCTTGCCTTTTTTTCTGACAATCATACTTTTGAACCTAAGCAACCTGCTTTGGTAATGCTTTATTTAAGTATTGCTTGGCTTTAGGACCAATTATTTTGTGCACATACATATAGTTCGGTGTATTGTAATCTGTACAGTCAGTGTTTAGTGAATCATGAATACTACTAGAATTTCCTTTATCTGTCATATCAGAAAACCCTCCCACTCTGGCTGCATACAAATTCTCTCTTCATTTGTTTGGACTGTCATATAAACTCCAATTAATGTACCAACACGCTACAACATCTTAATCATAACCAGTTAACATACACTGTACACACCTATGGAGGTAAATTCAGGGGAATTTTTGTTACTTTGGAAAAATGTGTTGTTTGGATTCACTGAGTAAGACAAGAATATCTATTCACAGTTCTATTAACTTGCTTATTATTTTTACCAAATTTTATATTCACAAATCCAAATTCTTAAGCAAAAAGCCAAATTTTTTCAGAGCTGACTGTCCATATCAAACAATACATTTCTTCAATATCTGAATGTACAATCTGTGTACAATCAAAAAAGCTGTTAAAACGTATAACCACTGTAAACTTTACAAGATATTTATTTAAATATTTATTTTTATTACTACCTGTAGTCCCCCTTATGTGTTTGTGATTATAGACTCAAATTGTATTCACAAGGTGCTTGGACTTGTTTCAATAAAGAAAAAAAAAAAAAAAAAATTACATCCCACATATAATCGTTTCTGATTGGCCTTCAGCTTCTATGACGCATCACCCAGCACCTGCGCAGAAGCGCGGCGGACTTTTTGTTTATGTTTGAAATTGACTCAGCGGCGTTTTCACGGTATTTTTAATAACTTCACAATGAGGTTTCTTTGATCAATTCACGGTCGTTATCAAGAAAATCTGTTTGCAAGACGCAAGTTCTGCCGCCGACTAGCGTAAGTTTTACTGTAGAGTGAGAACAAGTAGAGTAACGTGCTGTACCCAGTGAGCATAACGGTAAGTTAGCTAATCACAATTCAATCACAAGTTAGCGTTAAACTTCATCTAATGTTAACGTTGGACTGAGTTTGAACGTGAAAAATCAAAAATTTTCTTTGAGATTGCTAGCTAACCTCGTTGGTTAGCCGTTTTTGGAGCGCCAATTATAAAAAAGTGACGGTTCAAGAGCAAAACCTAGGTACTAACTTTAACTTTATAGTAGCAATGTAAGTTACGCGTTATATAGGCAGACAAGCTTTCTATTTTGACGTTGGTGTGTGGCTAGTTTGACTCAATCGGATAGTAATATTAATAGTAATAATAATACTAATAATGATCATGACAACAATAATAATAATACATTTAATTGGTACCGCACTTTTCATTCATAGTGAAACTCCAAGTGATCATCACCCATCGAAGTCAGCGTTACATGCCATCAGAGGACAATGCCACCTTCAATGACTTCCAAGCGGGCTTCAGCTGCAGCATCAAAGATAAAAAATAAGATGCACAGTGAGTTTGTCATACTACAACCTTTATCTCTCTCAGACATTCACAGAAGGAATATTTGATGTGAAATTATTTTCATGATATAATTTAACACTGTGATGCTTCTTCTTGAACGCACCAGACACCTCCTCCTTCTTCAAGGTCTCTTTGAAGACCAACAACAAGGCCTTAGCTGTTGCGTTGGAGGCACAGAAGGAGAGGAGCAGGCAGCTGGAGATGGAGATTGTGTACCTGCAGAAACAAGTGGAGGCCCTGTGCTTTGAGTTGGCCACCAAGAAATACAAGCACAGGAAACTGGTTGGTTTGCATTATCACCAACGCATGTTGGTGTCATTTTAGACCATATGTTGGTTTTAACGCACAGAATCTCACAATTAATTTTGTCTGTTCACAGCTCCCCATCTTGAAAAATCTCCATAGCAACACTCTGCTTCACTTGGACATGGTGGCTGACCTTTTCTCTGACAGTGTGAGGATCCATCTCAATATGTTTTTATGGCATGTGTGATGCGATAAATAAGTTTAACTTATGTGTATCCCAATAAGATGTGAGAACTGTGAGAACCATGATAAGTTAATGGGAATTTTGTCAGGATAGGATTATATGGAAAGATAATAAACATTAATAGTAATTATTGTCTATCCCTACAATGATGTCTCAGGCTGTGAAAGTATATATAACCTTTATCTAATCAGAGATCTCATTGAGATCAAGATCACCTTTGTGCAAGAGACCTGAGTACAGCCCAAGTAATTGTTACAGAGAGAAAACACAACAAACATAGCCAGTTACATACAAACACAAACAAGCGTATGATATTTATCTCCTGTAATAAAATGTGAGGCACAGTTGTAAACTGCATCAAGTTGTTTTAAGGTGGAATGAACAGCATGAGAGTACAGGATATCTTCATAGTTCAGCACAGACATGATGTTCCATTGCACAATGGCTTTTGTTCCATTTTTATTTTAGTTTCTGTGCCAGTTGTTTCATATGGGATTTAAAAGTAAAATAAGTCTGACAGTCTTAGACTGCTATCTAATCAAATTCACAAGTATTTATAAGATTGAACGATTGCAGATACAAATGCCCTGAAATGTCAAAATATACCAGGCATAACCTGTCATTGTGACTGTATTCATCCACCCACAGGATCTCCCTAAACTATCTGACAATTACAAGTCTGATGACATCAACAGTGAAAATCCTCCAATCAGAAGGTGAGGTGTGTCTCAGATTGAAATGTACTTTGGACCAAAAACTGTTTCTTAAACTGATTTCTGTAAATCACATCTGATATTTCTTTCTTTCTGTCTTGCTATCCCTTCCCTAACTCCCTTTATAGTCTTCCAGATGAGTTACCACCTCAGCCAGAAATGTCAAGGGAATTGTTGTTACCCCCCCAAAGGATAACAGTGGATGTACCTGAGAAAGACATGTCTGCAAACGTCTTCAGTATCCAGAGCAGGCTCAAAGAATCCACTGATCTCTGCAATAGTAGGGGGATAAATATTTTGAATTTTTTGTGTTTTAATCATCATCAAATAATTTGCTGTTATCTTCCCTATGATACTGATGTAGTGTTCACTGTAAATAGTAATTTGTATTTTCTATTTTCCGTAACAGGTGACACAGTCGATGAGAAAAGACATTCAAGCAAGTATATACAGGCTCGCCAGACAGGAACATCCCGTCAGTCCAGCAGCCTAAGGGATGAGGTAGAGAGGCTGTCGATGATATTCTCTCAGCCTGGGTTTGATGTTAAGTCAGTCAACTGTCTCCAGAACAGTCAAACCGCTTCTGTCGTCAGCACAAGTGAAAAATCCAAGCCATCTCTTTCTAATGATATTGACCTTCCTAGCAGTTCAGTCAAGGAAACTGGACCAGACCATGTCAACAGACAAGAGAACACTGTGCTTATGAATACAACAATGGAGATGACAACTGTAAGTAATGCTATTGAAATAGTCACTGTGGAAACCAAGGCCAAAAAAACAGGCCGCTCTGGCAAACCGAAAAGCAAGAAGAAAAAGGAACAAGAAAATGGGTCAACTGTGGCTGAAAATCCACAAGTGAGGAACTCCACAGATTCTAGGTTGAGTGAGGTACAGAGTGCACCCACTGAGACTGTGTTACAGACAGATGAACATGCACTAAAGGATTTTGCAGAGCCGGAAGTTATTGAGTCTCAGTTACTAAAAACACAGTGTAGCAGTGGTATCACCTCTCGCATTCCCAAACTGAGCAAGTTCGGAGCTTGCAACCCTCAAAAAATGTCAAAGGACATATTCAAAGACCATGACCCTACCATGTCAAAGACAGAGTCCTGTGACATTGTCTTACCAGACCTGGATGATTATTTCATGGATCCTGAAAACCACTTTTCCAAAGCCAAAGAAAGTGTGAAATTACCACCAGAGAAAAATATTGCTGAAGAGGCGAGATCTAAAATCAAATGCAGGAGGTCCAAGACCAAACATAAGAGGATGTCATTTGTCACCAGGAAAACTTTTGTGACCTTGCCTTCGTCATCTCAGGAAAGTGAGAACAGTCAGTCCAAATTGGAATTGGTCCATAACAAAGTGGAAGAAGAAGTTAAGGAAAAATATGAATCACCCAAACACCAGGAACCACCTGAGGAGTTTCTGTTTTGTGCAGATGAGGTCACACATCCAGAGACAGAACATGAGAGCCCTCCTCCCTCTATTAGCGATAAACTACAGAGCAAAATAGTGATGGCTACAAATTCTGGAGGAAGTCACAAATCAAGATGCAGAGAGACATTTGTAATCTCAGTGGCCAAGGATAGCACCTCATACAACAGAGCGTCACCAGAAATTGTTCCCATTGAGCAGGACTTTGTTTCTCATACAGAATCCAACTGTGAGGCAGAAGAACCATCATCAGTCATGGATGCAAGTTTTGAAAGGCAGCATTCAGAGCCAAATCTACACAGGCATAGAGGTAGAGCCTTTGTTGAGGAAAAACAGAGCTCCTGTAAGCGTCCTTGGGTGGCCACTCAGGATTCAGGAAGCTTTCAAGAGGACTTGAGTAGCAACGAGAACCATGACGAAGTGCTGCCGCTGGACCAAGTCTCCACTGCAGGTGCAGAGGTTCAGAAACCTAAAAAACCCAGGAGAGAAGAAACTGGCCGATCCAGCAAAAAGAAAGCCGTGCGGAGGGAGGAATGTGTTGATCATTCAAGTGACAAGAAAAAGAAGAAAAAATGTAGCCGTGGCAACACAGGATTCAGGTCTGGGGATGGAGCATGTTATCTTCAGGACGCCAACGAGGCCTTACCTCTCCATGACAGTGCATACATGGATGACCCTGAAAGAAATAAAGAACAGTTAGATGATTTACAAGTGGTTGACTCACATTTTGACATTATTGAAAATGATAACAGCTTTGAACATTCATATAATTCAAAACCCACCAAGTCAAAGTCGAGGATGGTTTGGAATCCTGAACAGTATAGAACGACATCCAAACTGCATACACCAGCAGAAACTAGAAATACAAGGGAGACGTTTGTTGTCTCTAGGCGGAAAACTCAAGACAGTGTTTCACTAAACAACACGAGGACATCTAATGTGTCAGTCGCCTACAGTCACAAGGTAGACACCAGTGATGAAGCAGTTCATCAAAATCTGGGAGACCTGCTGACGGATGAGATGCCACCATGGCTGGCCACAGATGACAGCACTGCTGACACTGAGGTGGGCTCTTTACTCTATAGTCCCAAAAGGAAGACATCAGGTTGGATGAGAGTGATTGAGGAGTCTGCTACCATCACAACTGAAGCCTCTCCAGGTGTGGTATCCTGTATACTGCAATTTTTTCGCATGAAATCTGTTACTATGCATATTTCAACTGCCACAAAGATGACAGAGCTCCTAGTGTTATATTAACAAATATTTTCACCTTGTTGTGCATCTGACCAGCCAGGTATCTGATGTAGTTACATTAGATGACATTGCCATTGTCAGGCGTACATTTGTGACCTGACATAGCAGCAGAGAATGAAGAGTAATGTGTCATTTTTAGTGTTTCACCAAACTCTACAGATAGATTTAAAGATATAGACACTACATATTTCAACTTTAATCGGTTAGTTCAACAGAAAAAAAAGTTATAATCTCTGGTGGTATTGAAGGCTGGGTATTGTTTGAAATGTTTTAATGCTAGTGCCAATACTATATTAAAGTTTAGGTACTCGTACGTAAATGAGACCTTTTTTTTAACCTTATATTGAAAAATATAAACCTTTTTTTTCCTACAAAGGCCTTTTTTCATTTAACAAAAGGCACCAAAGTTTCAAATGTTAAATGTTGTCCAATCACAAGCAGCCATACAAGAACTAGATCTAAATTAAATAATCTAAAATTGGCAAACTTTTGATTCAAATCAGGAACTATCTGATCAAAGAATAAGAGAGCAAGACATTTGATGCCAGCTTTTGGTACTTGACAATGGACATAGTTTAGTTGAAACTAAAAAAAGTATTGACGTTCAATCCCCAGCCACTGTAGTATCTTGTCCAGGTTTTCAGATATTCATCTCTGATATTTCTGCCTCCAACCAAACACAATGGAGATGGATGTGATTTGGTTGTGGTGCTCACAGCAGCGAAAATGACAGTTCTGATCAAAACTGTTGACAGCTAGGTGCGTATCATCCAGTGTAACATAGACACAGAAGTGGCTGTTGATTCGATTACATTACATTTGTCATTCCTTGCATTGCATTGTGTTTGAGGCAGAATTTGTATATGGATATCTAAAAACCTGGAAAACAGCTACATACAGCTATAGGTAGGGGAGAAAATATGTTGTCTTATCATTTGAGTGTCAATATGGCTCATTTGATTTCTAGTTTGTTTTATGTAGTAATATGAAAAAGCAGATGTTGTTTTTTAAACTGATTTTGTCTGTTCATTCCTTTGTTGGGGCTTAATTTGTTAAAGAAGTCTACAAAAGCATAAAAGGAAACTTATTGTGTGTTGCAGTTGGAAGAGTCTTAACATCACTGACCAACACCATTACAACCCCAGATATGGAAAATAGAGGGAGAACCAGGAGACGAAATGGTGTCGTCAGTTACAAGGAGCCCACCCTCAACAGGTGAGGACTTCATGTCTGTAAACTTTGGTGACAACTCTATTTCTGTATTGTTTATAATATAAACATCAGAATATAACAAACCATCAGCAAAAATGCATTCCTGCACAGACAAATAAAAGGCATATGAATTTATTGCATTATTTTTTTTAAACAGCAAAATAAGGCGTGGAGATAAATTCACCGACAGCATGTTTTTGAGTTCTCCGGTGTGTAAAGACGGCAAGAAGAAGAAGAAGAAGAAGCAGCAGCAGAAGAAGCCAGCGTTGGAAGAATCCCTTTTGATTGACTGATTTTTTTTAAATTTTTTTATTCATTTATTTATTTAGTTTTTTTAAGTTGCTATTTTTCTTTAATGCTTGAATAAAGACGTTTTTAATCAGTCTTGTTAATCAAATTAAAATGAACTACCATTTTTTGCAGACAGAGCATATACCTTGTATGTGTTTGGGGCACCCAAACCCAATATACACATTCCACATTGCAGACACTGTATGTTCTGATAACCACTGTTTCCCAGCGATGGCTGGTTGACAACTGTTAGAGATTGACAGTAGGTTGGTCATAAATTATTCAGTCCAGGCTGATCACCTGAGAAGTTGACTCCACATCGCTGTTAAAGGCTTGTGTTCCCTGTAAAGGTCACCAGATTCAGTCTAGTATGACTGGAGCCAACCATGTTTAGGGTTTAGTGTTATCATGTAAAGTACTGTAACATCCTGTTTTTGCTGTATAACAGTTTGCAGTCGCACAGAATTGTGTGGTGAGTACAAATGCTTGCATGTGGAATTTCTTATGCCAGCCATTGTTTTTTGTCTTTCCATTAAAAATGTTAGTGCAGAAGAAATCAAATTGATTCTGTTTTTGATTTGCTGTTTAGTATCAGTCACAGATGTATTTTTAAGGATGACTGTAATACTGGACAATTGTTTTATTGTTGGTAGCTCATTGTGTGGGCCCAACAAGGTGTCAGGTTCATGACCTGGCTACATCATACTGCATCCACAGCAGTAAATTAACCCCCTTATCTGTGGTCAATGATGTTATGTAAGCTACCTTTCCTTGCCGCCAGTACATCAATTAGTTTCACAGACTTTCCACTTTACTCAGTTCTTGTCAGAAAGTATTGAAATGTTTTCCTTTGCAGGAGTCATAGATGAAAAGAAACCATTCAGAAAATGGGGGCAAGGCAGCTGAAAAGAAATGTTGAGGCTCTTCTGTGAGTGGATATTAAAACCCAGAAACTGTTATGATATGGTTATGAAGTGTATTTAAAAGGGTAACTCACATTTTTTCTAATCTCAGGGGTGATTACATTGGGCAGAAACTCAGAGAGAATTCTTTTGATCCCAAGGGAAAGGGGACCTCCACAGTGCTGGATGACCTGGTAATAACACAGCATTAGATTGTCTTTATCAGAAGCAGTGTTGGTCATTGTGAATAAATATTAACTACCACAGATGCAATTAAAGGACAGGTTCACAATTTTTCAAGCTTGTCAAACAGTTGTCTATATGAACACAGAAAGAGGTTTTCCTCACTGCAATCATTCCTCCTGTTCGTACTGGCTGTTAAAAGATCCCCTTCAAATGTGCTTTCAGTGTAAGTGATGCAAGCCAAAATCCACAGTGTGTGTGTAAATACATTTTTGCACAGAGGGAGGACTGTGGATTTTGGCCCCCATCACTTACATTGTAAGTGTATTATGAAGGGATCTTCTAATGGTCAGTATGAACAGGAGGAATAATTACAGCAAGAAAAACCTATTTCAATGTTCATTTGGCCTCCTTATTGTTGTTTTAAGACAGACTTAAAAATTGTGAACCCGTTCTTTAATTGGTTCTGTCATTTGTGTGCATGTTACAGGCTCACTATGATCTTGCCATCAGTGTTGCCCTTTGGTGGTTGGACAGGGAACAGGGACGGGATGCGTTTGACAGAGACATCATGTAAGCTGTTTGTATTTAGATATAGTTGTAGTCTGAAGTTAACATTGTTTTGGATCTTTATCAGTTAGCCCAAAACTCTGAACTGCTGGTGGATTCATCTCTACAAAATACTGTACCACAAAATATTTGAAATTCAACTTAAGACCCCAGTGCTTCCAAAAACACCAAATATGTCGAACTGAAAAGGGGGGGGGGGGGGGGGGGTGAACACAATGTTGCACAATATCTAGATTATTTCCATTTTATGCAATAGTGTAGTTATAAAAAAAAAAGGTGATATTTGTGAATATATGTGGGAAATAAAGACATTTAACAAGTTCGACTACACTTGATAGAGGTTTATGTAGCTATATTGAGAAAATGAGAGGGATTGTGGCAGAAGTGGACTAGGTAACCACCATGGACCCTTACCCAGGAGAAAATCCAGGAGAAAACCCTAACACTTGACTGGCTTCACTGGTGTTTCTGAGGCTGCATACATGCCCACTGTGTGCTCACTAGGTGCACTTGGTAGTCCTAAAATGCAATAAATCCTCTTTGATGCCACAGTTTAGGAACATCTGGGAGCAGCTGAGACTGAACCAGAATGAGATGAGATGAACGGTTCTGTAACTGAACGGAGAGTTCTCACCTATAACTCCATAAAGACTAGAAACTGTAGATAGTGGAGGATGGAATGAGATTGCAGCCTTGAGTATTTGAACCCACAACGCTTCCAAGAGGTGACTGTATATGAAGCTGTCTAAGCTGCGTTGTATGAATCTTCTACTAACTTTCCCCTCTGCCACAGTGGAACAACAAGCGTCTCAGGAAGTGCCCAGTACCCTAACCGCTTAGAACGGGAAGCCATGATCTTGTCATCCTTTGCTGGGATGATTATGGTAAGAGAAATTTATACATTAATGTGGGTTTTGTTAAAACACAATTTCCTAATATGCTTGGGACATCTGTACCTTTAAATAAAACCTAGTCCAAACCAGGAGTGTAACTGCATCCTGCAAAAATGCTGGGGTCAGGGGACTAGGGTGAGGTGGGATGGAGATTTAACTGGGATGTATATCTCACTCTTCCATATGTTCATTTTCAGTTCCATTTTAAAAAAAATTTAACATTAAGATTGGGCTTAAATTTGAGTGACTGTAAGTAGATACGTCAATAATAGCCCTGACTCAAAGAGAAAAGTGCAATCTGAATTCAAACTCATGTGAGAAATATTGGCCCAAACAAAAGACTCTTTACCTTCCTGCTTAAAACCCCCAAAGACTTCCTAAGATTAATCTCACGCAGGAATCAGAATGTGTTTAACTGCTATAATGTAATGCTTTTTGATATGCTAGTTTCTAACCATTGCACCTTTTTCCTGATTTAGGATAGTCTGCCAGTGGAGGAAATCTTGGCTCTGTATAGGTGTAAACCAGCTGCCTCATACCCCAACCAGGAATCCAAGGTACAACAATTGTTCTGGCTAATGTGTTACAGATAGAGTATGTGGATAGTTTTGACACACTGTTGTGGAAGTGGCTGTCCATGCTTTTGTATCGTCTTTGTTGTATAATTCTGCTAAAACTTTGTCTTTTCAACCATAGGGTGCAATTGTCTATCCCTTCACTCTATCCTACCATCCATTTGCTATGCTTGGCTCGTACAAGGCCGTGCACCACTCCAAGAGGCACAGTAAGTGTGTATGCATATTAAACACAGTTATCTGGTATTATCTAATACAGTGGTTCCCAACCTTTTCTGGCTTGTGACTCTTAATAGCCAGACGATGCACACTCACACAGGTTGCATATGATTGTGAGCTGTTCAACCAAAGAATAATGTTGCCTTATGATACTGTTTCATTTAAGCAATTTTTAGAGTCCTAAACAGGCAAAACTGATTTGAGGCCAGAAAAAAACAGCATTTGCACAGCAGAAATAGTCTTTCTTTTTAGCTGAAGGTTCATTCTGACTTTGGAAGTAGTAGCTTGACAAAAAAATATATCATTGAGATCACCAAGACAACTGAGAAACTATGAATGCTGAAAAGGGCAATGATATTTGGTTGAAAGCTTTGGAAACAACAAATAATTTGGACCTTGTTTAGAGAATTTTTGTCAAGCTGCTTTTCTTTCTTTCCTAATTTATTCCTATCAATTGTGATTTATTTTAAAAACCTTGAAAAACTCTTGTAGATCAAAAGTTGAAAAGATGGCTGTCTGAGAGGGCAAAGACCAGTGCCCCCACCAGAGGAGTTTCAGTGCAGTCTTCATCATCTTCATCCTCTTCTCACTCCTTTCTCAGTGTAAGTAGCCACAGCATCTGAATTTCTGCAGTTTTTCCATTTCTATTTTTGATCAGAATAGTTGGTGTGATTGAAGTCATGAAGATTTGCCAAAGAAGAGGAAGTTTTCAGAACTTTATCTTGGTTTAAAACATGCATGAAAGGCCTCTACTGCCACCCTGTGGATATAAACAGACATAATCTTAACCCAACACCACTTCTTCTCTCCTATTTCTCACTCTCAGGACAGCACTGAGTGTCATGAGGACAAAGCTGAGCACTATGAGGGTTCACAGGAGTCTCTGCAAGGCTGAAGTCCCCCTGAAGCAGCACCTCCTGCAGTGTGTTTCTGTCCTCATGATGGTCCTCGTGTCTATTTTCCACAAGGAAAAAGTGATTACAGTTTACCACTTTTGCTGCCTTTACTTTATAAAAACAAAGCTTGATTATTCTGTTGGATTTTGCTGTCATTAACAAGTGTTATTGCAACATTAAAGATGATGATGGTTGTGGCTGATTATGTGTTGTTCTGATGATCAGTGGTGATGAAGCATATCACAGTATCACTAACTAACTCATTATCAATACACAGATATTGACATTCTTCTATCTAGACGCTCGGGATAATCATTCACCACAGTTTCAAATTCAACAAATAGTTAAAGGCCGTTGCTGTTTTGTGATGACTTCTGACATTCTACATGGAAAGATTAATCCACTTGATGACGGATTAGTGGATAAAACGTCTCTGCGATGCCCATATCAATAAAAAGGGCACTGTGGGTCAGTAATTTGCCTGGTAGGACTTTTGCAGTGATGATTCAGGGATTTTTGCTCTATGCCCAGGATCAAGACTTTTGGCAGCGATGCCAGCGTGTTAAATCCCTGCTCATTGAAAAAACAGCTAAAGTGGGATCTGCTAACCTTTTGATTGAGGTTTATATAGAGGGGCTCTCGTCCTGCTTTGTGAGACCACCATTTTCCGTAGGTGACTGGCTCCAGTACTCTTTGCAGGATGAGTAGTAAGGTAAGAGTGTTATCATGTTTTCTTTCTGTAATGATCTTCATAAACCAGTGTTACGGTGTACAGTAGAGGAGATTAATGTACGTTTTAGATCTGTTTGGATAAGGCAGCAGTGTCCCAGAGTTGTTGAAACTGTAATACAGCTTCAACAACATCATGAGTGGGTTGTGGACTGCAGTACGCACCGAGAAACAGTGTCATGAAATGGTGGCTGTTGGTCACTTTTGACATGATACTGCAACAATATTATCTAATTTATCAGTATTTAATGAGCTTGTTATTGTGAACTGTGACAGTTCGTTTCTTGCTTTGATCCCTTTCTGCTTCCATCTTCTCTCCTGGACCCAGATCATATTTTATGAGGACAGGAACTTCCAGGGTCGCTCCTATGAGTGCGACACAGACTGCCCGGACATGCACCCACACTTCAGCCGCTGCAACTCCATCAAAGTAGAGAGCGGCTGCTGGGTGCTGTACGAGAAGCCCAACTACACCGGCTACCAGTATGTGCTGACCAGAGGGGAGTACCCAGACTACCAGCGCTGGATGGGCTATAATGACACCATCCGCTCCTGCCGCACATTCTCCTATGTGAGTTAACATTTTGCCTTCCATGATTCTAGACTACAGTATATGGATTTAGCTGAGTGATTTACCTATATGCCATTTGTTCTTACTGAAGAACCAGGAAATCCTTTTAAAAAATGTATGTTTAAAAGATTTATCACTGAGATGATTTGTGATTAGGTTTTGTAAGTGTGAAACTCAAAATCTAAATGTTAATCCTAGTCAAAAGAATGAAGGATAATCAAAGACAAAATAAACTAGAAGGCTCCTGCACTGATGCTGCTCTAACTAACTGTACTTCACTGTATTTTTTCAGACCAGTGAGGGCCCCTACCGCATGCGCATCTATGAGCGGCCCAACTTCCAGGGTCAGATGATGGAGTTCAGTGATGACTGTGAGTCAGTGCAGGATCACTTCCGTAGCCGTGACATCTACTCCTGTAACGTGATGGACGGTTACTGGACCCTCTATGAACACCCCAACTACCGCGGCCGTCAGTACTTCATGAGGCCTGGAGAGTACCGCAAGTTCAGTGACTGGGGGGCCACCTGCGCCACCACCGGGTCCTTCCGCAGAATCACAGAGTTTTAATCTCATTTGAATCCACTGATTTTGCTTTTTAGTTTAATCAAAAACACATTTCCTCCTTCAAAAAAACATTTGTGGAAACTAGTTATGTTAATAAAATAATGTGTCTTATGATACAATGAGGAGTGGGATGTTTCATTTTGTTATGATAAGACAGAGAAGGAGGAGACTGACCTGACATATCTATATGATATGGTTTTAAATAACTAAATAAATGGATCTCTTGTAAACTATTTTCCTTGTGCTTGTGAATAAATATTTTGGTATTGACTGATTCAACTAACTGCCTCATAAAAAAAGGTTAATTTGGGCAAACAATCATCTTTGGACATGACAGTATCAACATAACTATTATTATTTCATTATAATCCTCAAAATACTATTTCCCATAATAACTAACACTGTTTTAATCTGATCATGAATTAAAGTACACTAATGTTGTTACACTAAAACTGTTGTGTGACCCTAACAGTAATATAGACACCACACTGCTACACACACTTTCTAATGACAAAAAGGAGACACTTTAGTATCACAGAATTAAATATTTGAAATGTATACTGTCTTAAGTTTAAGCACTTATATGGTTACAGTTGTTATATATCTATCTGCCCATGTTTGCAAAAATACTTTTACATTGTACACCTATACTGAGTCCCAATTTAAACAAACACAAGATTGGTAAAAGAGCTCAGCATTGTATGTTCCAGCGCCTGCCCATGCTGTGGCTCTTGCTGGAAGCTGTACAGTGTCTGTTAAACCCAAACAGAGGATATGACAAACAGGAATGGGAAGACTCAGGTAGAGTCTCTGCTGACATCAGGCCTCATTTGAATAACAGCACACATGGCAGTACCCTCTCCCACAAGGTGATGTATATAAAGATGCAACCTCCAGTGTTCAAAAACACAGGAGCAGCCATTATGGGAAAGGTTTGTGTCTCATTTTACATTACACATGATATTAAATTGATGTACAAACAAGACTTTCTGTAAATCACTGTGGTTTACACTGTGAAGTGTCAAATATGAGCCAACTGTGAGAGGTTGCCTTCTTTTTCTCCATCAGATCATCTTCTACGAGGACAAGAACTTCGGAGGCCGTCACTATGAGTGCATGAGTGACTGTGCTGACCTGCACTCCATGTTTGACAGCTGCCGGTCCATCCGGGTGGAGAGTGGCATGTTCATGATCTATGACCGTCCCAACTACATGGGAAACCAGTACTTCATGAAGAGGGGAGAGTACCCTGACTACATGGGCATGACAAGCTTGAATGACTGTGTCAGGTCCTGCCGCATGATCCCCACGGTAAGACCTTCTGTAACAGTGACAGCTTTTTAAAAACATGTACATAATAAAAGACATAAAGAGGTAAAACACCTGAATTTGATCATAAACAGACCAAAATCAAGCACCAAAATGTGGCTTCTGCTTCTTGCATGAATGGCAAAGGGGTTTATTAATTTATTTCAGGACTATTTAGGCAGTCTATCCCCTAATATTGCAGATTAAGTGAAAATTTAAGTATGAAATAAAGCAATTGAAGGGAACCTGAGTTTACATTCAGACCTTTATCATGTAGAGAACTCCATTTTTACACAAATATACACAAATAATCTATTGGAAATGAAAATTTTCTCAAGGTAGTAGTAGATATATAAAGAAAAACACTACATATCTATCTAAAATAATGAAAAAAGGTCACTTTACAGTACAGTTTTATGAACTAAACCTTTTTTTTTTTTACTTAAATGTGAGTTTTATCAGAACTGAGTTATCAAAAGTTGTATTCTCAAGTCAAATTTGTATTCTTAAATGAGCAGATTTTACTTTTAGAAATCCTGTCTGACCTCCCTGTCTGCTTTAGCACAGAGGCAACTTCAGGATGAAGCTGTACCAGCATTTCGACATGGGAGGTGAGATAGTGGAGCTGGGGGATGACTGCCCAAACCTCATGGACCGTTTCCACATCTCCAACTTCAACTCCTGCAATGTGGATGGCCACTGGCTGATTTATGAGCAGCCAAACTATAGGGGACGTCACTACTACCTGAGGCCTGGCCAGTACAGGAGCTTCAACGAGTGGAGTAGCATGAACTCCAGGGTTGGCTCCATCAAGCGTCTCAAGGATCTCTAAAGACAGAAGAACGGTTCTTGTGAAATGTCTACTCTTTGCCTTGTTTCACACGCTGAATAAAATGGCGTCAGTGCTCAAGTGTATTCAGTTTTGTTCTTGCTCTCTGCGTTTGGAGGGCATGTTTACTCATGAGGATGTGACAGGGTCGTGGCCTGACATCCTGACTCTCATCAGAAGCTTAAATAAAATACTGCAAGCGCTGACACTTACCACATCGAGACTCAAGCGTTATCTATTGTACAGCTGAAGGAAAGTCTTTCTGCTTGTCCACCTCTCACTCAGTCTACTTTTCACATGTCAAGTAAAATGAATTTAAAACTGAAGATCTTTAGACTTAAGGTTCAGAATTTATTCTTGACTTTGAAAACCGCAGTTGAGAAAACAGTCTCATCACAAGGTCAATTTAGTAGCTGTTATGCAGCTTTCAGTCATTTCACATGATCTTCATCAGCAGATGGAGTTTGCCCAGTTGTCATGGAAAGAGTGAACCTCAGCTTTTAAGCCAGCATGGAGGAGAAATCCTTAAAATGCTCAGAAAAAACACCACAATTCTGCAACTACTGCTGATAAAGATCATGTGATATGATCAAAAGCTGCACAACAGCTACCAAATAGACATTGTTTTCTTAACCTTTAAATGTTTTTGGACATTATATTAGCAAAGATAGAGTATTCTATCAATGACTGATTGAAACATTTCAAAGTTTTTACTCTTATAGCAGATTGCTATAACAGTATTTGTGTATTTTTTTGACACTGGTCAATGAAATGATCCCACCACTGAACACATCCACCAGAGGGCAGTGGTAGGGAGTTTGTGTTATGTTACAGATAACACAAACTAAAATGCTGTTGACAAAAAAGACACAAATACTCATTTGTACCCAGCTGTACTCAACTGTAAATTAATAGGAGGGTTTAAGTAAAGTAAAATCATATCTTGCTAATTACTCAGCTTACTAATGATATATAGTTGGTGGGACACGTTCCTGTCCTACTAATAACCTTATTTGGGCATAAGAATATTACATTTTACAACACAAGAGTATAAAAACTAAAACAGAATTCAGATAAAAGAGAACAAAGTTGTAATGTGACATCAGTGTAAGGTAATACTGAACTTTGGTAAACTTAGTAAACTCTGCAAATGAACGTAAGTCTTGAAGTTAAAGAAAAAAAATCCATACCAAGAAGTCCAGTGGTGCCAAAATCATCCATATGGGTAGCTTTGATGAGAGCATACACTAGAAAATAGGCACTGCCCTCATTTCAGGAGCAGTAAAAAACACCACCATCAGTGGCGACAAGGAGAGCAGGTCTAATTCTCCTGTCACAAAATCAGACCAACCCCAAACAACCGGTCAGCTCTCACCTGCACAGACCTAACTCCTAAACATCTCTTCAGGATAACACAGTGGCACAGATGCCAAAGATTCCTGGCTATTACAATATGAATGACACATGCAGAGTCTGCATTTCACATTCTCTATATATGTAACAGGTGGGAGTCTTCAAAGAGCTGGATGGATCACACAGGGCAAGGCAAACCAGCCAACATGGGGAAGGTAAACAACACAGCTCCCAGGAGGGCTGGGGTGGGGGGTGGGGGTGGGTGGTGACAGTATGCTGATCATATTGATATGTGACAGGAAAAAATATCTTATTGTGACGTAAACAAGTGCAACCGGACCTACAGGAATTAATAACATTGACAATGCCAGAAACAGGGAAAGAAAGCAGCAAATGTATATTTTAATTTTTAGTGTTAAAATGTCCTGCAGCATGATCTATGAAAAATAACAACAAAACCATTATGATTTCCACGTCTAGATCATCTTTTATGAGGACAAGAACTTCTCTGGGCGCCATTTTGAGTGCAGCAGCGACTGTGCGGACTTGATGTGCGTCCTCAACCGCTGCAATTCCATCAAGGTGGAGAGCGGCTCCTTCATGATCTATGAAAAACCCAACTACAACGGCAACCAGTACTACCTGAAGAGAGGAGAGTTTCCTGACTACCAACACTGGATGGGGGTCAGTGACTCAGTCAGCTCCTGCCGACTCATTCCCACGGTGAGCTCTTGTTTCTGGGCAAAGCCAAGATTTGCACACCAACCAGGGTCACACAGATACAGTACATTAGTTAAATGACATAGTGAGAAAATATAGCTCTTTTAACATCAGATATTTCATCATATAATGACACTACTGTTGATTTGACACAGATTCCCTTCTCTGAACAGTAATCCCTCATTTAATAGTGCAATATATTCCAAAGTTTTACATAGTTTACACTTCCCTACTACTATTACATTGTAATTTCCCCTGAAATAGTTGCAAATTCTGGTTTTCAGTTGGAGTTTTAGAGTCTGATGTTGATCTAAATGTTTCTGACAGATGTTTTTTGACCTTGTCAAGAGTAAAATCTTTGGTTAAACACTAAAATCATGAAATATTGACCTAATGGTAACTTCAGTCTAAAAATATCAGTATTGTATCAGCTTTTGAAATTGCTCCCCTAATGTTGGTACATGCAATCCATCAACAATTATTCAATATTTCATTATATAGTGTCAACATTGGAGAATACATATGTATAAATTGATTGATTGAAACAACTGAACATCTTTCAGTGATTTATCTACCAATGTTTTCAATGGCTTGATTATAGCAATACTCTAACTAGAGCATGGGACAAAATTAAATTTGATATTTATTATAAACATAATATAGTATCTGTGTCTGACTAAATGCTATACTAAATAATTCCCTATTCTCATTTATCACCAGGAACCTGGGTTGTTC
The DNA here is from genome assembly GCF_963924715.1 of Thunnus thynnus. NCBI lineage: Eukaryota > Metazoa > Chordata > Actinopteri > Scombriformes > Scombridae > Thunnus > Thunnus thynnus. The sequence continues at coordinate 26,794,926 of NC_089527.1, forward strand.
AACATGCGCCTGTATGAGCGGATAGAGTTCGGAGGTCAGATGATGGATCTGGTGGACGACTGTCCCTGCGTCATGGACCGCTTCCACACAAACGACATCTTCTCCTGCAATGTGACCAACGGCAACTGGCTCTTCTATGAGCACCCAAACTACCGAGGCAGGATGTACCTGATAAGGCCTGGAGAGTACAAGAGGTTTAGCGAGTGGGGTGGCAGGAGCGCCAAGGTCGGCTCCATCAGACGCATCATGGACTACTGATCTCTTTTAAGGATCCCGGAAAGGCATGGAGGTTTTTGGAAAGGCTTCATGCTCAGACCACAGCCAGACAACAAGACTTTAGTACAAAATACTGTACCTGAAGTTCAAGATGTTATGATACTGAAGGCCCAGGACAAAGAGGTGGTGATATGTGTGGTGATATTTGGGAATTACACTTCAAAGATTAAGACAAGATCTTAGTGTCCTGTAAAGACTCCGAAATATTAATCCCAATCAGAATGGTATGTTTTCCTGATGTAAGGATTATGGACTCAAAGAAGAGACTCGGTGGAAAGCATTCAAGAGCAACAACGGAACGTTTTTGGGCCTGTTCTTGATCAAACACTCACCATCGTAATAAAGCAATTGCAAAATGGAGTCTTCAAAGTCCATTTAGTTGTGAGGAGGACCTCAGAGATAGTATCTCCATTTTTAAAATGTACTGTTATTTGTGAATACTGTAACCTTTAGGATAAATGTCCATAGATGGTAGGTAGGCTGATCTGTGATGTATGATTTATGTAAATGCTTCATAAAGTAAGATGTTTTTCTACCTCAGGTATTATGTTGGCCTATGTCCCTAAAAATGTTCTCTACATATCTCTTAAGATCATAAATTGTACAGACTTTCATGTGCTGTTTCTATTAAATATCAGTATAACTTCACTATTTGCTGATGCTGTGCAGTACACCCTCTATCAGTCTATTGTACAGAGGCATTTTCGGGGGGAAATTGTGATGAACAT